>NW_027207449.1:300000-376314 GCF_963455315.2 Globicephala melas | reverse complement strand
GCCCTTGCTCGGAATGTGAAGAGCTTTCTCCAGGGGCCTGTTTAGGCTAAGGTTCCTCTAGAAGCCAGGAGCCGCCGTTCCGGCACGGAGAGAAGTCATCCTGCGAAACTGGCGAACGAGCTCCTCTCCTGTGTGCCCCCAGGAGCGTCGCAGAGTTAAGGCACTCCGTGGTGGAGTCTGGCCTCATGGAGACCCCTGCACACCCAACTCCCCCGACGTGAAACGCTGGGACTTACCTTGAGGCCTGAGGTCACCTTTCGTTTGGCCGGAGCTGAACATGTAGTGCCGTGGGAGGAGTTTCTAGCAAGGTATTGCCAGCACGGTGTTCCGCTTTGAGAGAACACGCAGCCTCGGCCCACAACGACAATCCTGCCGTGCAGAGACGTCGGGCCGCTAGTGCTGTTCGGGCAGCTTTGAAGCCAAGCGCACGGCGCCTCCAAACGGGGAGAAAGCGTACTCTCCCATCCGCGTCCCGCTTTCAAGCTGAATGACGCAGCATGGCATGTTTCTCGGGAGGCTCTGCCGAGCTATCTAGTACAAGGGAGAGAGTGCCTGCCTCTGCCGAGAAAGGTTTTGACGTGGGGATTGCTGGACGTGCGGAAGAGCGTTCCCCAGGCCGTGCCAAGTTTAGGCTTTGGTGATTCTGGATGTTCCCAAGGGTCCAGAATTGTCCCTGGGAAAGCTGTCCTTTTTCTCTTTCTCCGGCTGGAAGTAAACATCTGGCCACCGACTGCCGTACGCAGGCGTCCTGGGGGAGCCCCCCCCCTCCCCGGTTTCCTTTGGGACGCACCTTGGTGTCTCACAGAAGAGCCCACATTCCCAATTGGGGGCACACCAGCGTGGAATGTAAGGCTGTTTAGAACGGCGTACCTTGAGGCCGTGTGAAGGCCGTACAAACGAGAGCTTTCGAGCGAACAGGGCAGCGCTTCGCCATCGTCGTTGCACGTTCACGGAGCTTAATCAAACGAATGCATTTACTGCCTGTGGCTCAAACGCCAGAGAGGAGTTGGAAGGCATCCAGTGCCCTTTGACAGTTGTTACAACGAACGTGAGTGCACGGTGTCTCGTGAAATAAAGCCCTAGCACTTGTTGAGGCCCTCCGTTAACGCATGCTTCTTCGCTCCTATGGCACTCCGAGGTGTTCCTGACGGGGGAAATCTGGACTTTTGCTTGAGGCCGGGGTGGGGCGAGGGGACTCACAGTTCTTGTGCCGGCGAGCTCCCGAGCGCTCCTGCTGAAGCTCCCAGCAAGGAACTGAGAGCAGCAGGCCTCACACGCGTAAACTCAGACTTCTGCTGTCACGAGTAAACTCAGACGTCTTGTGGGAGGCCTTCCGGCAGCAAAGAGAAGGTGGGCGCGAGCAGTGTACTTCAGGCAGCTTAGGACCCGCCCCTGTCTCGTTTACCACGGAGGGGAATAAGGTTTAGCCAGGGTCGCCAGCTTCAAACCGGGAGCTCCTATAGGATCCTCAGCGGTTTCTGATTACCTCAAGAAACACAACGGGAGGAGCAGGGCCCTCCGTGGAGGCCCGTTTGGGCACAGGGACCTCTGCGTGGGAGCTACTGGGTAAGTATGGCAGTCCCTTAGGTAGGCCTCAGTGACCAAGGCTCTCTGGCTCATGCCTAGCTGTGTAAAGAAGTGTGGCAAACGTACGTACTGCTCCTCAGGCTGGGCGCACAGCCTAGCTTTCGCTTCTATGAGAGTGCTGTCCCGAGTCTCTTCCTGGAGCCAGTCGTCAGCACGGTGCCTTTTGGCACTGCAGTTCTCTTTCAGTCAAGGAGGCCGTTCGACTGGCAAAGGGAGTCTGCGCAGCACTGCTTTCGCGAGGCTCTTTGACGACTGGGGCACTCAACCCAGGCAAGCCAGAGAGCAGTACGTTGCCCTTGCTCTGAATGTGAAGAGCTTTCTCCAGGGGCCTGTTTAGGCTAAGGTCCTCTAGAAGCCAGGAGCCGCCGTTCCGGCACGGAGAGAAGTCATCCTGCGAAACTGGCGAACGAGCTCCTCTCCTGTGTGCCCCCAGGAGCGTCGCAGAGTTAAGGCACTCCGTGGTGGAGTCTGGCCTCATGGAGACCCCTGCACACCCAACTCCCCCGACGTGAAACGCTGGGACTTACCTTGAGGCCTGAGGTCACCTTTCGTTTGGCCGGAGCTGAACATGTAGTGCCGTGGGAGGAGTTTCTAGCAAGGTATTGCCAGCACGGTGTTCCGCTTTGAGAGAACACGCAGCCTCGGCCCACAACGACAATCCTGCCGTGCAGAGACGTCGGGCCGCTAGTGCTGTTCGGGCAGCTTTGAAGCCAAGCGCACGGCGCCTCCAAACGGGGAGAAAGCGTACTCTCCCATCCGCGTCCCGCTTTCAAGCTGAATGACGCAGCATGTTTCTCGGGAGGCTCTGCCGAGCTATCTAGTACAAGGGAGAGAGTGCCTGCCTCTGCCGAGAAAGGTTTTGACGTGGGGATTGCTGGACGTGCGGAAGAGCGTTCCCCAGGCCGTGCCAAGTTTAGGCTTTGGTGATTCTGGATGTTCCCAAGGGTCCAGAATTGTCCCTGGGAAAGCTGTCCTTTTTCTCTTTCTCCGGCTGGAAGTAAACATCTGGCCACCGACTGCCGTACGCAGGCGTCCTGGGGGAGCCCCCCCCCTCCCCGGTTTCCTTTGGGACGCACCTTGGTGTCTCACAGAAGAGCCCACATTCCCAATTGGGGGCACACCAGCGTGGAATGTAAGGCTGTTTAGAACGGCGTACCTTGAGGCCGTGTGAAGGCCGTACAAACGAGAGCTTTCGACGCGAACAGGGCAGCGCTTCGCCATCGTCGTTGCACGTTCACGGAGCTTAATCAAACGAATGCATTTACTGCCTGTGGCTCAAACGCCAGAGAGGAGTTGGAAGGCATCCAGTGCCCTTTGACAGTTGTTACAACGAACGTGAGTGCACGGTGTCTCGTGAAATAAAGCCCTAGCACTGTTGAGGCCCTCCGTTAACGCATGCTTCTTCGCTCCTATGGCACTCCGAGGTGTTCCTGACGGGGGAAATCTGGACTTTTGCTTGAGGCCGGGGTGGGGCGAGGGGACTCACAGTTCTTGTGCCGGCGAGCTCCCGAGCGCTCCTGCTGAAGCTCCCAGCAAGGAACTGAGAGCAGCAGGCCTCACACGCGTAAACTCAGACTTCTGCTGTCACGAGTAAACTCAGACGTCTTGTGGGAGGCCTTCCGGCAGCAAAGAGAAGGTGGGCGCGAGCAGTGTACTTCAGGCAGCTTAGGACCCGCCCCTGTCTCGTTTACCACGGAGGGGAATAAGGTTTAGCCAGGGTCGCCCAGCTTCAAACCGGAGCTCCTATAGGGATCCTCAGCGGTTTCTGATTACCTCAAGGAAACACAACGGGAGGAGCAGGGCCCTTCCGTGGAGGCCCGTTTGGGCACAGGGACCTCTGCGTGGGAGCTACTGGGTAAGTATGGCAGTCCCTTAGGTAGGCCTCAGTGACCAAGGCTCTCTGGCTCATGCCTAGCTGTGTAAAGAAGTGTGGCAAACGTACGTACTGCTCCTCAGGCTGGGCGCACAGCCTAGCTTTCGCTTCTATGAGAGTGCTGTCCCGAGTCTCTTCCTGGAGCCAGTCGTCAGCACGGTGCCTTTTGGCACTGCAGTTCTCTTTCAGTCAAGGAGGCCGTTCGACTGGCAAAGGGAGTCTGCGCAGCACTGCTTTCGCGAGGCTCTTTGACGACTGGGGCACTCAACCCAGGCAAGCCAGAGAGCAGTACGTTGCCCTTGCTCTGAATGTGAAGAGCTTTCTCCAGGGGCCTGTTTAGGCTAAGGTTCCTCTAGAAGCCAGGAGCCGCCGTTCCGGCACGGAGAGAAGTCATCCTGCGAAACTGGCGAACGAGCTCCTCTCCTGTGTGCCCCCAGGAGCGTCGCAGAGTTAAGGCACTCCGTGGTGGAGTCTGGCCTCATGGAGACCCCTGCACACCCAACTCCCCCGACGTGAAACGCTGGGACTTACCTTGAGGCCTGAGGTCACCTTTCGTTTGGCCGGAGCTGAACATGTAGTGCCGTGGGAGGAGTTTCTAGCAAGGTATTGCCAGCACGGTGTTCCGCTTTGAGAGAACACGCAGCCTCGGCCCACAACGACAATCCTGCCGTGCAGAGACGTCGGGCCGCTAGTGCTGTTCGGGCAGCTTTGAAGCCAAGCGCACGGCGCCTCCAAACGGGGAGAAAGCGTACTCTCCCATCCGCGTCCCGCTTTCAAGCTGAATGACGCAGCATGTTTCTCGGGAGGCTCTGCCGAGCTATCTAGTACAAGGGAGAGAGTGCCTGCCTCTGCCGAGAAAGGTTTTGACGTGGGGATTGCTGGACGTGCGGAAGAGCGTTCCCCAGGCCGTGCCAAGTTTAGGCTTTGGTGATTCTGGATGTTCCCAAGGGTCCAGAATTGTCCCTGGGAAAGCTGTCCTTTTTCTCTTTCTCCGGCTGGAAGTAAACATCTGGCCACCGACTGCCGTACGCAGGCGTCCTGGGGGAGCCCCCCCCCCTCCCCGGTTTCCTTTGGGACGCACCTTGGTGTCTCACAGAAGAGCCCACATTCCCAATTGGGGGCACACCAGCGTGGAATGTAAGGCTGTTTAGAACGGCGTACCTTGAGGCCGTGTGAAGGCCGTACAAACGAGAGCTTTCGAGCGAACAGGGCAGCGCTTCGCCATCGTCGTTGCACGTTCACGGAGCTTAATCAAACGAATGCATTTACTGCCTGTGGCTCAAACGCCAGAGAGGAGTTGGAAGGCATCCAGTGCCCTTTGACAGTTGTTACAACGAACGTGAGTGCACGGTGTCTCGTGAAATAAAGCCCTAGCACTTGTTGAGGCCCTCCGTTAACGCATGCTTCTTCGCTCCTATGGCACTCCGAGGTGTTCCTGACGGGGGAAATCTGGACTTTTGCTTGAGGCCGGGGTGGGGCGAGGGGACTCACAGTTCTTGTGCCGGCGAGCTCCCGAGCGCTCCTGCTGAAGCTCCCAGCAAGGAACTGAGAGCAGCAGGCCTCACACGCGTAAACTCAGACTTCTGCTGTCACGAGTAAACTCAGACGTCTTGTGGGGAGGCCTTCCGGCAGCAAAGAGAAGGTGGGCGCGAGCAGTGTACTTCAGGCAGCTTAGGACCCGCCCCTGTCTCGTTTACCACGGAGGGGAATAAGGTTTAGCCAGGGTCGCCCAGCTTCAAACCGGAGCTCCTATAGGGATCCTCAGCGGTTTCTGATTACCTCAAGGAAACACAACGGGAGGAGCAGGGCCCTTCCGTGGAGGCCCGTTTGGGCACAGGGACCTCTGCGTGGGAGCTACTGGGTAAGTATGGCAGTCCCTTAGGTAGGCCTCAGTGACCAAGGCTCTCTGGCTCATGCCTAGCTGTGTAAAGAAGTGTGGCAAACGTACGTACTGCTCCTCAGGCTGGGCGCACAGCCTAGCTTTCGCTTCTATGAGAGTGCTGTCCCGAGTCTCTTCCTGGAGCCAGTCGTCAGCACGGTGCCTTTTGGCACTGCAGTTCTCTTTCAGTCAAGGAGGCCGTTCGACTGGCAAAGGGAGTCTGCGCAGCACTGCTTTCGCGAGGCTCTTTGACGACTGGGGCACTCAACCCAGGCAAGCCAGAGAGCAGTACGTTGCCCTTGCTCTGAATGTGAAGAGCTTTCTCCAGGGGCCTGTTTAGGCTAAGGTTCCTCTAGAAGCCAGGAGCCGCCGTTCCGGCACGGAGAGAAGTCATCCTGCGAAACTGGCGAACGAGCTCCTCTCCTGTGTGCCCCCAGGAGCGTCGCAGAGTTAAGGCACTCCGTGGTGGAGTCTGGCCTCATGGAGACCCCTGCACACCCAACTCCCCCGACGTGAACGCTGGGACTTACCTTGAGGCCTGAGGTCACCTTTCGTTTGGCCGGAGCTGAACATGTAGTGCCGTGGGAGGAGTTTCTAGCAAGGTATTGCCAGCACGGTGTTCCGCTTTGAGAGAACACGCAGCCTCGGCCCACAACGACAATCCTGCCGTGCAGAGACGTCGGGCCGCTAGTGCTGTTCGGGCAGCTTTGAAGCCAAGCGCACGGCGCCTCCAAACGGGGAGAAAGCGTACTCTCCCATCCGCGTCCCGCTTTCAAGCTGAATGACGCAGCATGTTTCTCGGGAGGCTCTGCCGAGCTATCTAGTACAAGGGAGAGAGTGCCTGCCTCTGCCGAGAAAGGTTTTGACGTGGGGATTGCTGGACGTGCGGAAGAGCGTTCCCCAGGCCGTGCCAAGTTTAGGCTTTGGTGATTCTGGATGTTCCCAAGGGTCCAGAATTGTCCCTGGGAAAGCTGTCCTTTTTCTCTTTCTCCGGCTGGAAGTAAACATCTGGCCACCGACTGCCGTACGCAGGCGTCCTGGGGGAGCCCCCCCCCTCCCCGGTTTCCTTTGGGACGCACCTTGGTGTCTCACAGAAGAGCCCACATTCCCAATTGGGGGCACACCAGCGTGGAATGTAAGGCTGTTTAGAACGGCGTACCTTGAGGCCGTGTGAAGGCCGTACAAACGAGAGCTTTCGAGCGAACAGGGCAGCGCTTCGCCATCGTCGTTGCACGTTCACGGAGCTTAATCAAACGAATGCATTTACTGCCTGTGGCTCAAACGCCAGAGAGGAGTTGGAAGGCATCCAGTGCCCTTTGACAGTTGTTACAACGAACGTGAGTGCACGGTGTCTCGTGAAATAAAGCCCTAGCACTGTTGAGGCCCTCCGTTAACGCATGCTTCTTCGCTCCTATGGCACTCCGAGGTGTTCCTGACGGGGGAAATCTGGACTTTTGCTTGAGGCCGGGGTGGGGCGAGGGGACTCACAGTTCTTGTGCCGGCGAGCTCCCGAGCGCTCCTGCTGAAGCTCCCAGCAAGGAACTGAGAGCAGCAGGCCTCACACGCGTAAACTCAGACTTCTGCTGTCACGAGTAAACTCAGACGTCTTGTGGGAGGCCTTCCGGCAGCAAAGAGAAGGTGGGCGCGAGCAGTGTACTTCAGGCAGCTTAGGACCCGCCCCTGTCTCGTTTACCACGGAGGGGAATAAGGTTTAGCCAGGGTCGCCCAGCTTCAAACCGGAGCTCCTATAGGGATCCTCAGCGGTTTCTGATTACCTCAAGGAAACACAACGGGAGGAGCAGGGCGGCCCTTCCGTGGAGGCCCGTTTGGGCACAGGGACCTCTGCGTGGGAGCTACTGGGTAAGTATGGCAGTCCCTTAGGTAGGCCTCAGTGACCAAGGCTCTCTGGCTCATGCCTAGCTGTGTAAAGAAGTGTGGCAAACGTACGTACTGCTCCTCAGGCTGGGCGCACAGCCTAGCTTTCGCTTCTATGAGAGTGCTGTCCCGAGTCTCTTCCTGGAGCCAGTCGTCAGCACGGTGCCTTTTGGCACTGCAGTTCTCTTTCAGTCAAGGAGGCCGTTCGACTGGCAAAGGGAGTCTGCGCAGCACTGCTTTCGCGAGGCTCTTTGACGACTGGGGCACTCAACCCAGGCAAGCCAGAGAGCAGTACGTTGCCCTTGCTCTGAATGTGAAGAGCTTTCTCCAGGGGCCTGTTTAGGCTAAGGTTCCTCTAGAAGCCAGGAGCCGCCGTTCCGGCACGGAGAGAAGTCATCCTGCGAAACTGGCGAACGAGCTCCTCTCCTGTGTGCCCCAGGAGCGTCGCAGAGTTAAGGCACTCCGTGGTGGAGTCTGGCCTCATGGAGACCCCTGCACACCCAACTCCCCCGACGTGAAACGCTGGGACTTACCTTGAGGCCTGAGGTCACCTTTCGTTTGGCCGGAGCTGAACATGTAGTGCCGTGGGAGGAGTTTCTAGCAAGGTATTGCCAGCACGGTGTTCCGCTTTGAGAGAACACGCAGCCTCGGCCCACAACGACAATCCTGCCGTGCAGAGACGTCGGGCCGCTAGTGCTGTTCGGGCAGCTTTGAAGCCAAGCGCACGGCGCCTCCAAACGGGGAGAAAGCGTACTCTCCCATCCGCGTCCCGCTTTCAAGCTGAATGACGCAGCATGTTTCTCGGGAGGCTCTGCCGAGCTATCTAGTACAAGGGAGAGAGTGCCTGCCTCTGCCGAGAAAGGTTTTGACGTGGGGATTGCTGGACGTGCGGAAGAGCGTTCCCCAGGCCGTGCCAAGTTTAGGCTTTGGTGATTCTGGATGTTCCCAAGGGTCCAGAATTGTCCCTGGGAAAGCTGTCCTTTTTCTCTTTCTCCGGCTGGAAGTAAACATCTGGCCACCGACTGCCGTACGCAGGCGTCCTGGGGGAGCCCCCCCCCTCCCCGGTTTCCTTTGGGACGCACCTTGGTGTCTCACAGAAGAGCCCACATTCCCAATTGGGGGCACACCAGCGTGGAATGTAAGGCTGTTTAGAACGGCGTACCTTGAGGCCGTGTGAAGGCCGTACAAACGAGAGCTTTCGAGCGAACAGGGCAGCGCTTCGCCATCGTCGTTGCACGTTCACGGAGCTTAATCAAACGAATGCATTTACTGCCTGTGGCTCAAACGCCAGAGAGGAGTTGGAAGGCATCCAGTGCCCTTTGACAGTTGTTACAACGAACGTGAGTGCACGGTGTCTCGTGAAATAAAGCCCTAGCACTGTTGAGGCCCTCCGTTAACGCATGCTTCTTCGCTCCTATGGCACTCCGAGGTGTTCCTGACGGGGGAAATCTGGACTTTTGCTTGAGGCCGGGGTGGGGCGAGGGGACTCACAGTTCTTGTGCCGGCGAGCTCCCGAGCGCTCCTGCTGAAGCTCCCAGCAAGGAACTGAGAGCAGCAGGCCTCACACGCGTAAACTCAGACTTCTGCTGTCACGAGTAAACTCAGACGTCTTGTGGGAGGCCTTCCGGCAGCAAAGAGAAGGTGGGCGCGAGCAGTGTACTTCAGGCAGCTTAGGACCCGCCCCTGTCTCGTTTACCACGGAGGGGAATAAGGTTTAGCCAGGGTCGCCCAGCTTCAAACCGGAGCTCCTATAGGGATCCTCAGCGGTTTCTGATTACCTCAAGGAAACACAACGGGAGGAGCAGGGCCCTTCCGTGGAGGCCCGTTTGGGCACAGGGACCTCTGCGTGGGAGCTACTGGGTAAGTATGGCAGTCCCTTAGGTAGGCCTCAGTGACCAAGGCTCTCTGGCTCATGCCTAGCTGTGTAAAGAAGTGTGGCAAACGTACGTACTGCTCCTCAGGCTGGGCGCACAGCCTAGCTTTCGCTTCTATGAGAGTGCTGTCCCGAGTCTCTTCCTGGAGCCAGTCGTCAGCACGGTGCCTTTTGGCACTGCAGTTCTCTTTCAGTCAAGGAGGCCGTTCGACTGGCAAAGGGAGTCTGCGCAGCACTGCTTTCGCGAGGCTCTTTGACGACTGGGGCACTCAACCCAGGCAAGCCAGAGAGCAGTACGTTGCCCTTGCTCTGAATGTGAAGAGCTTTCTCCAGGGGCCTGTTTAGGCTAAGGTTCCTCTAGAAGCCAGGAGCCGCCGTTCCGGCACGGAGAGAAGTCATCCTGCGAAACTGGCGAACGAGCTCCTCTCCTGTGTGCCCCCAGGAGCGTCGCAGAGTTAAGGCACTCCGTGGTGGAGTCTGGCCTCATGGAGACCCCTGCACACCCAACTCCCCCGACGTGAAACGCTGGGACTTACCTTGAGGCCTGAGGTCACCTTTCGTTTGGCCGGAGCTGAACATGTAGTGCCGTGGGAGGAGTTTCTAGCAAGGTATTGCCAGCACGGTGTTCCGCTTTGAGAGAACACGCAGCCTCGGCCCACAACGACAATCCTGCCGTGCAGAGACGTCGGGCCGCTAGTGCTGTTCGGGCAGCTTTGAAGCCAAGCGCACGGCGCCTCCAAACGGGGAGAAAGCGTACTCTCCCATCCGCGTCCCGCTTTCAAGCTGAATGACGCAGCATGTTTCTCGGGAGGCTCTGCCGAGCTATCTAGTACAAGGGAGAGAGTGCCTGCCTCTGCCGAGAAAGGTTTTGACGTGGGGATTGCTGGACGTGCGGAAGAGCGTTCCCCAGGCCGTGCCAAGTTTAGGCTTTGGTGATTCTGGATGTTCCCAAGGGTCCAGAATTGTCCCTGGGAAAGCTGTCCTTTTTCTCTTTCTCCGGCTGGAAGTAAACATCTGGCCACCGACTGCCGTACGCAGGCGTCCTGGGGGAGCCCCCCCCCCTCCCCGGTTTCCTTTGGGACGCACCTTGGTGTCTCACAGAAGAGCCCACATTCCCAATTGGGGGCACACCAGCGTGGAATGTAAGGCTGTTTAGAACGGCGTACCTTGAGGCCGTGTGAAGGCCGTACAAACGAGAGCTTTCGAGCGAACAGGGCAGCGCTTCGCCATCGTCGTTGCACGTTCACGGAGCTTAATCAAACGAATGCATTTACTGCCTGTGGCTCAAACGCCAGAGAGGAGTTGGAAGGCATCCAGTGCCCTTTGACAGTTGTTACAACGAACGTGAGTGCACGGTGTCTCGTGAAATAAAGCCCTAGCACTGTTGAGGCCCTCCGTTAACGCATGCTTCTTCGCTCCTATGGCACTCCGAGGTGTTCCTGACGGGGGAAATCTGGACTTTTGCTTGAGGCCGGGGTGGGGCGAGGGGACTCACAGTTCTTGTGCCGGCGAGCTCCCGAGCGCTCCTGCTGAAGCTCCCAGCAAGGAACTGAGAGCAGCAGGCCTCACACGCGTAAACTCAGACTTCTGCTGTCACGAGTAAACTCAGACGTCTTGTGGGAGGCCTTCCGGCAGCAAAGAGAAGGTGGGCGCGAGCAGTGTACTTCAGGCAGCTTAGGACCCGCCCCTGTCTCGTTTACCACGGAGGGGAATAAGGTTTAGCCAGGGTCGCCCAGCTTCAAACCGGAGCTCCTATAGGGATCCTCAGCGGTTTCTGATTACCTCAAGGAAACACAACGGGAGGAGCAGGGCCCTTCCGTGGAGGCCCGTTTGGGCACAGGGACCTCTGCGTGGGAGCTACTGGGTAAGTATGGCAGTCCCTTAGGTAGGCCTCAGTGACCAAGGCTCTCTGGCTCATGCCTAGCTGTGTAAAGAAGTGTGGCAAACGTACGTACTGCTCCTCAGGCTGGGCGCACAGCCTAGCTTTCGCTTCTATGAGAGTGCTGTCCCGAGTCTCTTCCTGGAGCCAGTCGTCAGCACGGTGCCTTTTGGCACTGCAGTTCTCTTTCAGTCAAGGAGGCCGTTCGACTGGCAAAGGGAGTCTGCGCAGCACTGCTTTCGCGAGGCTCTTTGACGACTGGGGCACTCAACCCAGGCAAGCCAGAGAGCAGTACGTTGCCCTTGCTCTGAATGTGAAGAGCTTTCTCCAGGGGCCTGTTTAGGCTAAGGTTCCTCTAGAAGCCAGGAGCCGCCGTTCCGGCACGGAGAGAAGTCATCCTGCGAAACTGGCGAACGAGCTCCTCTCCTGTGTGCCCCCAGGAGCGTCGCAGAGTTAAGGCACTCCGTGGTGGAGTCTGGCCTCATGGAGACCCCTGCACACCCAACTCCCCCGACGTGAAACGCTGGGACTTACCTTGAGGCCTGAGGTCACCTTTCGTTTGGCCGGAGCTGAACATGTAGTGCCGTGGGAGGAGTTTCTAGCAAGGTATTGCCAGCACGGTGTTCCGCTTTGAGAGAACACGCAGCCTCGGCCCACAACGACAATCCTGCCGTGCAGAGACGTCGGGCCGCTAGTGCTGTTCGGGCAGCTTTGAAGCCAAGCGCACGGCGCCTCCAAACGGGGAGAAAGCGTACTCTCCCATCCGCGTCCCGCTTTCAAGCTGAATGACGCAGCATGTTTCTCGGGAGGCTCTGCCGAGCTATCTAGTACAAGGGAGAGAGTGCCTGCCTCTGCCGAGAAAGGTTTTGACGTGGGGATTGCTGGACGTGCGGAAGAGCGTTCCCCAGGCCGTGCCAAGTTTAGGCTTTGGTGATTCTGGATGTTCCCAAGGGTCCAGAATTGTCCCTGGGAAAGCTGTCCTTTTTCTCTTTCTCCGGCTGGAAGTAAACATCTGGCCACCGACTGCCGTACGCAGGCGTCCTGGGGGAGCCCCCCCCCCTCCCCGGTTTCCTTTGGGACGCACCTTGGTGTCTCACAGAAGAGCCCACATTCCCAATTGGGGGCACACCAGCGTGGAATGTAAGGCTGTTTAGAACGGCGTACCTTGAGGCCGTGTGAAGGCCGTACAAACGAGAGCTTTCGAGCGAACAGGGCAGCGCTTCGCCATCGTCGTTGCACGTTCACGGAGCTTAATCAAACGAATGCATTTACTTCCTGTGGCTCAAACGCCAGAGAGGAGTTGGAAGGCATCCAGTGCCCTTTGACAGTTGTTACAACGAACGTGAGTGCACGGTGTCTCGTGAAATAAAGCCCTAGCACTGTTGAGGCCCTCCGTTAACGCATGCTTCTTCGCTCCTATGGCACTCCGAGGTGTTCCTGACGGGGGAAATCTGGACTTTTGCTTGAGGCCGGGGTGGGGCGAGGGGACTCACAGTTCTTGTGCCGGCGAGCTCCCGAGCGCTCCTGCTGAAGCTCCCAGCAAGGAACTGAGAGCAGCAGGCCTCACACGCGTAAACTCAGACTTCTGCTGTCACGAGTAAACTCAGACGTCTTGTGGGAGGCCTTCCGGCAGCAAAGAGAAGGTGGGCGCGAGCAGTGTACTTCAGGCAGCTTAGGACCCGCCCCTGTCTCGTTTACCACGGAGGGGAATAAGGTTTAGCCAGGGTCGCCCAGCTTCAAACCGGAGCTCCTATAGGGATCCTCAGCGGTTTCTGATTACCTCAAGGAAACACAACGGGAGGAGCAGGGCCCTTCCGTGGAGGCCCGTTTGGGCACAGGGACCTCTGCGTGGGAGCTACTGGGTAAGTATGGCAGTCCCTTAGGTAGGCCTCAGTGACCAAGGCTCTCTGGCTCATGCCTAGCTGTGTAAAGAAGTGTGGCAAACGTACGTACTGCTCCTCAGGCTGGGCGCACAGCCTAGCTTTCGCTTCTATGAGAGTGCTGTCCCGAGTCTCTTCCTGGAGCCAGTCGTCAGCACGGTGCCTTTTGGCACTGCAGTTCTCTTTCAGTCAAGGAGGCCGTTCGACTGGCAAAGGGAGTCTGCGCAGCACTGCTTTCGCGAGGCTCTTTGACGACTGGGGCACTCAACCCAGGCAAGCCAGAGAGCAGTACGTTGCCCTTGCTCTGAATGTGAAGAGCTTTCTCCAGGGGCCTGTTTAGGCTAAGGTTCCTCTAGAAGCCAGGAGCCGCCGTTCCGGCACGGAGAGAAGTCATCCTGCGAAACTGGCGAACGAGCTCCTCTCCTGTGTGCCCCCAGGAGCGTCGCAGAGTTAAGGCACTCCGTGGTGGAGTCTGGCCTCATGGAGACCCCTGCACACCCAACTCCCCCGACGTGAAACGCTGGGACTTACCTTGAGGCCTGAGGTCACCTTTCGTTTGGCCGGAGCTGAACATGTAGTGCCGTGGGAGGAGTTTCTAGCAAGGTATTGCCAGCACGGTGTTCCGCTTTGAGAGAACACGCAGCCTCGGCCCACAACGACAATCCTGCCGTGCAGAGACGTCGGGCCGCTAGTGCTGTTCGGGCAGCTTTGAAGCCAAGCGCACGGCGCCTCCAAACGGGGAGAAAGCGTACTCTCCCATCCGCGTCCCGCTTTCAAGCTGAATGACGCAGCATGTTTCTCGGGAGGCTCTGCCGAGCTATCTAGTACAAGGGAGAGAGTGCCTGCCTCTGCCGAGAAAGGTTTTGACGTGGGGATTGCTGGACGTGCGGAAGAGCGTTCCCCAGGCCGTGCCAAGTTTAGGCTTTGGTGATTCTGGATGTTCCCAAGGGTCCAGAATTGTCCCTGGGAAAGCTGTCCTTTTTCTCTTTCTCCGGCTGGAAGTAAACATCTGGCCACCGACTGCCGTACGCAGGCGTCCTGGGGGAGCCCCCCCCCTCCCCGGTTTCCTTTGGGACGCACCTTGGTGTCTCACAGAAGAGCCCACATTCCCAATTGGGGGCACACCAGCGTGGAATGTAAGGCTGTTTAGAACGGCGTACCTTGAGGCCGTGTGAAGGCCGTACAAACGAGAGCTTTCGAGCGAACAGGGCAGCGCTTCGCCATCGTCGTTGCACGTTCACGGAGCTTAATCAAACGAATGCATTTACTGCCTGTGGCTCAAACGCCAGAGAGGAGTTGGAAGGCATCCAGTGCCCTTTGACAGTTGTTACAACGAACGTGAGTGCACGGTGTCTCGTGAAATAAAGCCCTAGCACTGTTGAGGCCCTCCGTTAACGCATGCTTCTTCGCTCCTATGGCACTCCGAGGTGTTCCTGACGGGGGAAATCTGGACTTTTGCTTGAGGCCGGGGTGGGGCGAGGGGACTCACAGTTCTTGTGCCGGCGAGCTCCCGAGCGCTCCTGCTGAAGCTCCCAGCAAGGAACTGAGAGCAGCAGGCCTCACACGCGTAAACTCAGACTTCTGCTGTCACGAGTAAACTCAGACGTCTTGTGGGAGGCCTTCCGGCAGCAAAGAGAAGGTGGGCGCGAGCAGTGTACTTCAGGCAGCTTAGGACCCGCCCCTGTCTCGTTTACCACGGAGGGGAATAAGGTTTAGCCAGGGTCGCCCAGCTTCAAACCGGAGCTCCTATAGGGATCCTCAGCGGTTTCTGATTACCTCAAGGAAACACAACGGGAGGAGCAGGGCCCTTCCGTGGAGGCCCGTTTGGGCACAGGGACCTCTGCGTGGGAGCTACTGGGTAAGTATGGCAGTCCCTTAGGTAGGCCTCAGTGACCAAGGCTCTCTGGCTCATGCCTAGCTGTGTAAAGAAGTGTGGCAAACGTACGTACTGCTCCTCAGGCTGGGCGCACAGCCTAGCTTTCGCTTCTATGAGAGTGCTGTCCCGAGTCTCTTCCTGGAGCCAGTCGTCAGCACGGTGCCTTTTGGCACTGCAGTTCTCTTTCAGTCAAGGAGGCCGTTCGACTGGCAAAGGGAGTCTGCGCAGCACTGCTTTCGCGAGGCTCTTTGACGACTGGGGCACTCAACCCAGGCAAGCCAGAGAGCAGTACGTTGCCCTTGCTCTGAATGTGAAGAGCTTTCTCCAGGGGCCTGTTTAGGCTAAGGTTCCTCTAGAAGCCAGGAGCCGCCGTTCCGGCACGGAGAGAAGTCATCCTGCGAAACTGGCGAACGAGCTCCTCTCCTGTGTGCCCCCAGGAGCGTCGCAGAGTTAAGGCACTCCGTGGTGGAGTCTGGCCTCATGGAGACCCCTGCACACCCAACTCCCCCGACGTGAAACGCTGGGACTTACCTTGAGGCCTGAGGTCACCTTTCGTTTGGCCGGAGCTGAACATGTAGTGCCGTGGGAGGAGTTTCTAGCAAGGTATTGCCAGCACGGTGTTCCGCTTTGAGAGAACACGCAGCCTCGGCCCACAACGACAATCCTGCCGTGCAGAGACGTCGGGCCGCTAGTGCTGTTCGGGCAGCTTTGAAGCCAAGCGCACGGCGCCTCCAAACGGGGAGAAAGCGTACTCTCCCATCCGCGTCCCGCTTTCAAGCTGAATGACGCAGCATGTTTCTCGGGAGGCTCTGCCGAGCTATCTAGTACAAGGGAGAGAGTGCCTGCCTCTGCCGAGAAAGGTTTTGACGTGGGGATTGCTGGACGTGCGGAAGAGCGTTCCCCAGGCCGTGCCAAGTTTAGGCTTTGGTGATTCTGGATGTTCCCAAGGGTCCAGAATTGTCCCTGGGAAAGCTGTCCTTTTTCTCTTTCTCCGGCTGGAAGTAAACATCTGGCCACCGACTGCCGTACGCAGGCGTCCTGGGGGAGCCCCCCCCTCCCCGGTTTCCTTTGGGACGCACCTTGGTGTCTCACAGAAGAGCCCACATTCCCAATTGGGGGCACACCAGCGTGGAATGTAAGGCTGTTTAGAACGGCGTACCCTGAGGCCGTGTGAAGGCCGTACAAACGAGAGCTTTCGAGCGAACAGGGCAGCGCTTCGCCATCGTCGTTGCACGTTCACGGAGCTTAATCAAACGAATGCATTTACTGCCTGTGGCTCAAACGCCAGAGAGGAGTTGGAAGGCATCCAGTGCCCTTTGACAGTTGTTACAACGAACGTGAGTGCACGGTGTCTCGTGAAATAAAGCCCTAGCACTGTTGAGGCCCTCCGTTAACGCATGCTTCTTCGCTCCTATGGCACTCCGAGGTGTTCCTGACGGGGGAAATCTGGACTTTTGCTTGAGGCCGGGGTGGGGCGAGGGGACTCACAGTTCTTGTGCCGGCGAGCTCCCGAGCGCTCCTGCTGAAGCTCCCAGCAAGGAACTGAGAGCAGCAGGCCTCACACGCGTAAACTCAGACTTCTGCTGTCACGAGTAAACTCAGACGTCTTGTGGGAGGCCTTCCGGCAGCAAAGAGAAGGTGGGCGCGAGCAGTGTACTTCAGGCAGCTTAGGACCCGCCCCTGTCTCGTTTACCACGGAGGGGAATAAGGTTTAGCCAGGGTCGCCCAGCTTCAAACCGGAGCTCCTATAGGGATCCTCAGCGGTTTCTGATTACCTCAAGGAAACACAACGGGAGGAGCAGGGCCCTTCCGTGGAGGCCCGTTTGGGCACAGGGACCTCTGCGTGGGAGCTACTGGGTAAGTATGGCAGTCCCTTAGGTAGGCCTCAGTGACCAAGGCTCTCTGGCTCATGCCTAGCTGTGTAAAGAAGTGTGGCAAACGTACGTACTGCTCCTCAGGCTGGGCGCACAGCCTAGCTTTCGCTTCTATGAGAGTGCTGTCCCGAGTCTCTTCCTGGAGCCAGTCGTCAGCACGGTGCCTTTTGGCACTGCAGTTCTCTTTCAGTCAAGGAGGCCGTTCGACTGGCAAAGGGAGTCTGCGCAGCACTGCTTTCGCGAGGCTCTTTGACGACTGGGGCACTCAACCCAGGCAAGCCAGAGAGCAGTACGTTGCCCTTGCTCTGAATGTGAAGAGCTTTCTCCAGGGGCCTGTTTAGGCTAAGGTTCCTCTAGAAGCCAGGAGCCGCCGTTCCGGCACGGAGAGAAGTCATCCTGCGAAACTGGCGAACGAGCTCCTCTCCTGTGTGCCCCCAGGAGCGTCGCAGAGTTAAGGCACTCCGTGGTGGAGTCTGGCCTCATGGAGACCTCTGCACACCCAACTCCCCCGACGTGAAACGCTGGGACTTACCTTGAGGCCTGAGGTCACCTTTCGTTTGGCCGGAGCTGAACATGTAGTGCCGTGGGAGGAGTTTCTAGCAAGGTATTGCCAGCACGGTGTTCCGCTTTGAGAGAACACGCAGCCTCGGCCCACAACGACAATCCTGCCGTGCAGAGACGTCGGGCCGCTAGTGCTGTTCGGGCAGCTTTGAAGCCAAGCGCACGGCGCCTCCAAACGGGGAGAAAGCGTACTCTCCCATCCGCGTCCCGCTTTCAAGCTGAATGACGCAGCATGTTTCTCGGGAGGCTCTGCCGAGCTATCTAGTACAAGGGAGAGAGTGCCTGCCTCTGCCGAGAAAGGTTTTGACGTGGGGATTGCTGGACGTGCGGAAGAGCGTTCCCCAGGCCGTGCCAAGTTTAGGCTTTGGTGATTCTGGATGTTCCCAAGGGTCCAGAATTGTCCCTGGGAAAGCTGTCCTTTTTCTCTTTCTCCGGCTGGAAGTAAACATCTGGCCACCGACTGCCGTACGCAGGCGTCCTGGGGGAGCCCCCCCCCCTCCCCGGTTTCCTTTGGGACGCACCTTGGTGTCTCACAGAAGAGCCCACATTCCCAATTGGGGGCACACCAGCGTGGAATGTAAGGCTGTTTAGAACGGCGTACCTTGAGGCCGTGTGAAGGCCGTACAAACGAGAGCTTTCGAGCGAACAGGGCAGCGCTTCGCCATCGTCGTTGCACGTTCACGGAGCTTAATCAAACGAATGCATTTACTTCCTGTGGCTCAAACGCCAGAGAGGAGTTGGAAGGCATCCAGTGCCCTTTGACAGTTGTTACAACGAACGTGAGTGCACGGTGTCTCGTGAAATAAAGCCCTAGCACTGTTGAGGCCCTCCGTTAACGCATGCTTCTTCGCTCCTATGGCACTCCGAGGTGTTCCTGACGGGGGAAATCTGGACTTTTGCTTGAGGCCGGGGTGGGGCGAGGGGACTCACAGTTCTTGTGCCGGCGAGCTCCCGAGCGCTCCTGCTGAAGCTCCCAGCAAGGAACTGAGAGCAGCAGGCCTCACACGCGTAAACTCAGACTTCTGCTGTCACGAGTAAACTCAGACGTCTTGTGGGAGGCCTTCCGGCAGCAAAGAGAAGGTGGGCGCGAGCAGTGTACTTCAGGCAGCTTAGGACCCGCCCCTGTCTCGTTTACCACGGAGGGGAATAAGGTTTAGCCAGGGTCGCCCAGCTTCAAACCGGAGCTCCTATAGGGATCCTCAGCGGTTTCTGATTACCTCAAGGAAACACAACGGGAGGAGCAGGGCCCTTCCGTGGAGGCCCGTTTGGGCACAGGGACCTCTGCGTGGGAGCTACTGGGTAAGTATGGCAGTCCCTTAGGTAGGCCTCAGTGACCAAGGCTCTCTGGCTCATGCCTAGCTGTGTAAAGAAGTGTGGCAAACGTACGTACTGCTCCTCAGGCTGGGCGCACAGCCTAGCTTTCGCTTCTATGAGAGTGCTGTCCCGAGTCTCTTCCTGGAGCCAGTCGTCAGCACGGTGCCTTTTGGCACTGCAGTTCTCTTTCAGTCAAGGAGGCCGTTCGACTGGCAAAGGGAGTCTGCGCAGCACTGCTTTCGCGAGGCTCTTTGACGACTGGGGCACTCAACCCAGGCAAGCCAGAGAGCAGTACGTTGCCCTTGCTCTGAATGTGAAGAGCTTTCTCCAGGGGCCTGTTTAGGCTAAGGTTCCTCTAGAAGCCAGGAGCCGCCGTTCCGGCACGGAGAGAAGTCATCCTGCGAAACTGGCGAACGAGCTCCTCTCCTGTGTGCCCCCAGGAGCGTCGCAGAGTTAAGGCACTCCGTGGTGGAGTCTGGCCTCATGGAGACCCCTGCACACCCAACTCCCCCGACGTGAAACGCTGGGACTTACCTTGAGGCCTGAGGTCACCTTTCGTTTGGCCGGAGCTGAACATGTAGTGCCGTGGGAGGAGTTTCTAGCAAGGTATTGCCAGCACGGTGTTCCGCTTTGAGAGAACACGCAGCCTCGGCCCACAACGACAATCCTGCCGTGCAGAGACGTCGGGCCGCTAGTGCTGTTCGGGCAGCTTTGAAGCCAAGCGCACGGCGCCTCCAAACGGGGAGAAAGCGTACTCTCCCATCCGCGTCCCGCTTTCAAGCTGAATGACGCAGCATGTTTCTCGGGAGGCTCTGCCGAGCTATCTAGTACAAGGGAGAGAGTGCCTGCCTCTGCCGAGAAAGGTTTTGACGTGGGGATTGCTGGACGTGCGGAAGAGCGTTCCCCAGGCCGTGCCAAGTTTAGGCTTTGGTGATTCTGGATGTTCCCAAGGGTCCAGAATTGTCCCTGGGAAAGCTGTCCTTTTTCTCTTTCTCCGGCTGGAAGTAAACATCTGGCCACCGACTGCCGTACGCAGGCGTCCTGGGGGAGCCCCCCCCCTCCCCGGTTTCCTTTGGGACGCACCTTGGTGTCTCACAGAAGAGCCCACATTCCCAATTGGGGGCACACCAGCGTGGAATGTAAGGCTGTTTAGAACGGCGTACCTTGAGGCCGTGTGAAGGCCGTACAAACGAGAGCTTTCGAGCGAACAGGGCAGCGCTTCGCCATCGTCGTTGCACGTTCACGGAGCTTAATCAAACGAATGCATTTACTGCCTGTGGCTCAAACGCCAGAGAGGAGTTGGAAGGCATCCAGTGCCCTTTGACAGTTGTTACAACGAACGTGAGTGCACGGTGTCTCGTGAAATAAAGCCCTAGCACTGTTGAGGCCCTCCGTTAACGCATGCTTCTTCGCTCCTATGGCACTCCGAGGTGTTCCTGACGGGGGAAATCTGGACTTTTGCTTGAGGCCGGGGTGGGGCGAGGGGACTCACAGTTCTTGTGCCGGCGAGCTCCCGAGCGCTCCTGCTGAAGCTCCCAGCAAGGAACTGAGAGCAGCAGGCCTCACACGCGTAAACTCAGACTTCTGCTGTCACGAGTAAACTCAGACGTCTTGTGGGAGGCCTTCCGGCAGCAAAGAGAAGGTGGGCGCGAGCAGTGTACTTCAGGCAGCTTAGGACCCGCCCCTGTCTCGTTTACCACGGAGGGGAATAAGGTTTAGCCAGGGTCGCCCAGCTTCAAACCGGAGCTCCTATAGGGATCCTCAGCGGTTTCTGATTACCTCAAGGAAACACAACGGGAGGAGCAGGGCCCTTCCGTGGAGGCCCGTTTGGGCACAGGGACCTCTGCGTGGGAGCTACTGGGTAAGTATGGCAGTCCCTTAGGTAGGCCTCAGTGACCAAGGCTCTCTGGCTCATGCCTAGCTGTGTAAAGAAGTGTGGCAAACGTACGTACTGCTCCTCAGGCTGGGCGCACAGCCTAGCTTTCGCTTCTATGAGAGTGCTGTCCCGAGTCTCTTCCTGGAGCCAGTCGTCAGCACGGTGCCTTTTGGCACTGCAGTTCTCTTTCAGTCAAGGAGGCCGTTCGACTGGCAAAGGGAGTCTGCGCAGCACTGCTTTCGCGAGGCTCTTTGACGACTGGGGCACTCAACCCAGGCAAGCCAGAGAGCAGTACGTTGCCCTTGCTCTGAATGTGAAGAGCTTTCTCCAGGGGCCTGTTTAGGCTAAGGTTCCTCTAGAAGCCAGGAGCCGCCGTTCCGGCACGGAGAGAAGTCATCCTGCGAAACTGGCGAACGAGCTCCTCTCCTGTGTGCCCCCAGGAGCGTCGCAGAGTTAAGGCACTCCGTGGTGGAGTCTGGCCTCATGGAGACCCCTGCACACCCAACTCCCCCGACGTGAAACGCTGGGACTTACCTTGAGGCCTGAGGTCACCTTTCGTTTGGCCGGAGCTGAACATGTAGTGCCGTGGGAGGAGTTTCTAGCAAGGTATTGCCAGCACGGTGTTCCGCTTTGAGAGAACACGCAGCCTCGGCCCACAACGACAATCCTGCCGTGCAGAGACGTCGGGCCGCTAGTGCTGTTCGGGCAGCTTTGAAGCCAAGCGCACGGCGCCTCCAAACGGGGAGAAAGCGTACTCTCCCATCCGCGTCCCGCTTTCAAGCTGAATGACGCAGCATGTTTCTCGGGAGGCTCTGCCGAGCTATCTAGTACAAGGGAGAGAGTGCCTGCCTCTGCCGAGAAAGGTTTTGACGTGGGGATTGCTGGACGTGCGGAAGAGCGTTCCCCAGGCCGTGCCAAGTTTAGGCTTTGGTGATTCTGGATGTTCCCAAGGGTCCAGAATTGTCCCTGGGAAAGCTGTCCTTTTTCTCTTTCTCCGGCTGGAAGTAAACATCTGGCCACCGACTGCCGTACGCAGGCGTCCTGGGGGAGCCCCCCCCCCTCCCCGGTTTCCTTTGGGACGCACCTTGGTGTCTCACAGAAGAGCCCACATTCCCAATTGGGGGCACACCAGCGTGGAATGTAAGGCTGTTTAGAACGGCGTACCTTGAGGCCGTGTGAAGGCCGTACAAACGAGAGCTTTCGAGCGAACAGGGCAGCGCTTCGCCATCGTCGTTGCACGTTCACGGAGCTTAATCAAACGAATGCATTTACTTCCTGTGGCTCAAACGCCAGAGAGGAGTTGGAAGGCATCCAGTGCCCTTTGACAGTTGTTACAACGAACGTGAGTGCACGGTGTCTCGTGAAATAAAGCCCTAGCACTGTTGAGGCCCTCCGTTAACGCATGCTTCTTCGCTCCTATGGCACTCCGAGGTGTTCCTGACGGGGGAAATCTGGACTTTTGCTTGAGGCCGGGGTGGGGCGAGGGGACTCACAGTTCTTGTGCCGGCGAGCTCCCGAGCGCTCCTGCTGAAGCTCCCAGCAAGGAACTGAGAGCAGCAGGCCTCACACGCGTAAACTCAGACTTCTGCTGTCACGAGTAAACTCAGACGTCTTGTGGGAGGCCTTCCGGCAGCAAAGAGAAGGTGGGCGCGAGCAGTGTACTTCAGGCAGCTTAGGACCCGCCCCTGTCTCGTTTACCACGGAGGGGAATAAGGTTTAGCCAGGGTCGCCCAGCTTCAAACCGGAGCTCCTATAGGGATCCTCAGCGGTTTCTGATTACCTCAAGGAAACACAACGGGAGGAGCAGGGCCCTTCCGTGGAGGCCCGTTTGGGCACAGGGACCTCTGCGTGGGAGCTACTGGGTAAGTATGGCAGTCCCTTAGGTAGGCCTCAGTGACCAAGGCTCTCTGGCTCATGCCTAGCTGTGTAAAGAAGTGTGGCAAACGTACGTACTGCTCCTCAGGCTGGGCGCACAGCCTAGCTTTCGCTTCTATGAGAGTGCTGTCCCGAGTCTCCTCCTGGAGCCAGTCGTCAGCACGGTGCCTTTTGGCACTGCAGTTCTCTTTCAGTCAAGGAGGCCGTTCGACTGGCAAAGGGAGTCTGCGCAGCACTGCTTTCGCGAGGCTCTTTGACGACTGGGGCACTCAACCCAGGCAAGCCAGAGAGCAGTACGTTGCCCTTGCTCTGAATGTGAAGAGCTTTCTCCAGGGGCCTGTTTAGGCTAAGGTTCCTCTAGAAGCCAGGAGCCGCCGTTCCGGCACGGAGAGAAGTCATCCTGCGAAACTGGCGAACGAGCTCCTCTCCTGTGTGCCCCCAGGAGCGTCGCAGAGTTAAGGCACTCCGTGGTGGAGTCTGGCCTCATGGAGACCCCTGCACACCCAACTCCCCCGACGTGAAACGCTGGGACTTACCTTGAGGCCTGAGGTCACCTTTCGTTTGGCCGGAGCTGAACATGTAGTGCCGTGGGAGGAGTTTCTAGCAAGGTATTGCCAGCACGGTGTTCCGCTTTGAGAGAACACGCAGCCTCGGCCCACAACGACAATCCTGCCGTGCAGAGACGTCGGGCCGCTAGTGCTGTTCGGGCAGCTTTGAAGCCAAGCGCACGGCGCCTCCAAACGGGGAGAAAGCGTACTCTCCCATCCGCGTCCCGCTTTCAAGCTGAATGACGCAGCATGTTTCTCGGGAGGCTCTGCCGAGCTATCTAGTACAAGGGAGAGAGTGCCTGCCTCTGCCGAGAAAGGTTTTGACGTCGGGATTGCTGGACGTGCGGAAGAGCGTTCCCCAGGCCGTGCCAAGTTTAGGCTTTGGTGATTCTGGATGTTCCCAAGGGTCCAGAATTGTCCCTGGGAAAGCTGTCCTTTTTCTCTTTCTCCGGCTGGAAGTAAACATCTGGCCACCGACTGCCGTACGCAGGCGTCCTGGGGGAGCCCCCCCCCCTCCCCGGTTTCCTTTGGGACGCACCTTGGTGTCTCACAGAAGAGCCCACATTCCCAATTGGGGGCACACCAGCGTGGAATGTAAGGCTGTTTAGAACGGCGTACCTTGAGGCCGTGTGAAGGCCGTACAAACGAGAGCTTTCGAGCGAACAGGGCAGCGCTTCGCCATCGTCGTTGCACGTTCACGGAGCTTAATCAAACGAATGCATTTACTTCCTGTGGCTCAAACGCCAGAGAGGAGTTGGAAGGCATCCAGTGCCCTTTGACAGTTGTTACAACGAACGTGAGTGCACGGTGTCTCGTGAAATAAAGCCCTAGCACTGTTGAGGCCCTCCGTTAACGCATGCTTCTTCGCTCCTATGGCACTCCGAGGTGTTCCTGACGGGGGAAATCTGGACTTTTGCTTGAGGCCGGGGTGGGGCGAGGGGACTCACAGTTCTTGTGCCGGCGAGCTCCCGAGCGCTCCTGCTGAAGCTCCCAGCAAGGAACTGAGAGCAGCAGGCCTCACACGCGTAAACTCAGACTTCTGCTGTCACGAGTAAACTCAGACGTCTTGTGGGAGGCCTTCCGGCAGCAAAGAGAAGGTGGGCGCGAGCAGTGTACTTCAGGCAGCTTAGGACCCGCCCCTGTCTCGTTTACCACGGAGGGGAATAAGGTTTAGCCAGGGTCGCCCAGCTTCAAACCGGAGCTCCTATAGGGATCCTCAGCGGTTTCTGATTACCTCAAGGAAACACAACGGGAGGAGCAGGGCCCTTCCGTGGAGGCCCGTTTGGGCACAGGGACCTCTGCGTGGGAGCTACTGGGTAAGTATGGCAGTCCCTTAGGTAGGCCTCAGTGACCAAGGCTCTCTGGCTCATGCCTAGCTGTGTAAAGAAGTGTGGCAAACGTACGTACTGCTCCTCAGGCTGGGCGCACAGCCTAGCTTTCGCTTCTATGAGAGTGCTGTCCCGAGTCTCCTCCTGGAGCCAGTCGTCAGCACGGTGCCTTTTGGCACTGCAGTTCTCTTTCAGTCAAGGAGGCCGTTCGACTGGCAAAGGGAGTCTGCGCAGCACTGCTTTCGCGAGGCTCTTTGACGACTGGGGCACTCAACCCAGGCAAGCCAGAGAGCAGTACGTTGCCCTTGCTCTGAATGTGAAGAGCTTTCTCCAGGGGCCTGTTTAGGCTAAGGTTCCTCTAGAAGCCAGGAGCCGCCGTTCCGGCACGGAGAGAAGTCATCCTGCGAAACTGGCGAACGAGCTCCTCTCCTGTGTGCCCCCAGGAGCGTCGCAGAGTTAAGGCACTCCGTGGTGGAGTCTGGCCTCATGGAGACCCCTGCACACCCAACTCCCCCGACGTGAAACGCTGGGACTTACCTTGAGGCCTGAGGTCACCTTTCGTTTGGCCGGAGCTGAACATGTAGTGCCGTGGGAGGAGTTTCTAGCAAGGTATTGCCAGCACGGTGTTCCGCTTTGAGAGAACACGCAGCCTCGGCCCACAACGACAATCCTGCCGTGCAGAGACGTCGGGCCGCTAGTGCTGTTCGGGCAGCTTTGAAGCCAAGCGCACGGCGCCTCCAAACGGGGAGAAAGCGTACTCTCCCATCCGCGTCCCGCTTTCAAGCTGAATGACGCAGCATGTTTCTCGGGAGGCTCTGCCGAGCTATCTAGTACAAGGGAGAGAGTGCCTGCCTCTGCCGAGAAAGGTTTTGACGTGGGGATTGCTGGACGTGCGGAAGAGCGTTCCCCAGGCCGTGCCAAGTTTAGGCTTTGGTGATTCTGGATGTTCCCAAGGGTCCAGAATTGTCCCTGGGAAAGCTGTCCTTTTTCTCTTTCTCCGGCTGGAAGTAAACATCTGGCCACCGACTGCCGTACGCAGGCGTCCTGGGGGAGCCCCCCCCCTCCCCGGTTTCCTTTGGGACGCACCTTGGTGTCTCACAGAAGAGCCCACATTCCCAATTGGGGGCACACCAGCGTGGAATGTAAGGATGTTTAGAACGGCGTACCTTGAGGCCGTGTGAAGGCCGTACAAACGAGAGCTTTCGAGCGAACAGGGCAGCGCTTCGCCATCGTCGTTGCACGTTCACGGAGCTTAATCAAACGAATGCATTTACTGCCTGTGGCTCAAACGCCAGAGAGGAGTTGGAAGGCATCCAGTGCCCTTTGACAGTTGTTACAACGAACGTGAGTGCACGGTGTCTCGTGAAATAAAGCCCTAGCACTGTTGAGGCCCTCCGTTAACGCATGCTTCTTCGCTCCTATGGCACTCCGAGGTGTTCCTGACGGGGGAAATCTGGACTTTTGCTTGAGGCCGGGGTGGGGCGAGGGGACTCACAGTTCTTGTGCCGGCGAGCTCCCGAGCGCTCCTGCTGAAGCTCCCAGCAAGGAACTGAGAGCAGCAGGCCTCACACGCGTAAACTCAGACTTCTGCTGTCACGAGTAAACTCAGACGTCTTGTGGGAGGCCTTCCGGCAGCAAAGAGAAGGTGGGCGCGAGCAGTGTACTTCAGGCAGCTTAGGACCCGCCCCTGTCTCGTTTACCACGGAGGGGAATAAGGTTTAGCCAGGGTCGCCCAGCTTCAAACCGGAGCTCCTATAGGGATCCTCAGCGGTTTCTGATTACCTCAAGGAAACACAACGGGAGGAGCAGGGCCCTTCCGTGGAGGCCCGTTTGGGCACAGGGACCTCTGCGTGGGAGCTACTGGGTAAGTATGGCAGTCCCTTAGGTAGGCCTCAGTGACCAAGGCTCTCTGGCTCATGCCTAGCTGTGTAAAGAAGTGTGGCAAACGTACGTACTGCTCCTCAGGCTGGGCGCACAGCCTAGCTTTCGCTTCTATGAGAGTGCTGTCCCGAGTCTCTTCCTGGAGCCAGTCGTCAGCACGGTGCCTTTTGGCACTGCAGTTCTCTTTCAGTCAAGGAGGCCGTTCGACTGGCAAAGGGAGTCTGCGCAGCACTGCTTTCGCGAGGCTCTTTGACGACTGGGGCACTCAACCCAGGCAAGCCAGAGAGCAGTACGTTGCCCTTGCTCTGAATGTGAAGAGCTTTCTCCAGGGGCCTGTTTAGGCTAAGGTTCCTCTAGAAGCCAGGAGCCGCCGTTCCGGCACGGAGAGAAGTCATCCTGCGAAACTGGCGAACGAGCTCCTCTCCTGTGTGCCCCCAGGAGCGTCGCAGAGTTAAGGCACTCCGTGGTGGAGTCTGGCCTCATGGAGACCCCTGCACACCCAACTCCCCCGACGTGAAACGCTGGGACTTACCTTGAGGCCTGAGGTCACCTTTCGTTTGGCCGGAGCTGAACATGTAGTGCCGTGGGAGGAGTTTCTAGCAAGGTATTGCCAGCACGGTGTTCCGCTTTGAGAGAACACGCAGCCTCGGCCCACAACGACAATCCTGCCGTGCAGAGACGTCGGGCCGCTAGTGCTGTTCGGGCAGCTTTGAAGCCAAGCGCACGGCGCCTCCAAACGGGGAGAAAGCGTACTCTCCCATCCGCGTCCCACTTTCAAGCTGAATGACGCAGCATGTTTCTCGGGAGGCTCTGCCGAGCTATCTAGTACAAGGGAGAGAGTGCCTGCCTCTGCCGAGAAAGGTTTTGACGTGGGGATTGCTGGACGTGCGGAAGAGCGTTCCCCAGGCCGTGCCAAGTTTAGGCTTTGGTGATTCTGGATGTTCCCAAGGGTCCAGAATTGTCCCTGGGAAAGCTGTCCTTTTTCTCTTTCTCAGGCTGGAAGTAAACATCTGGCCACCGACTGCCGTACGCAGGCGTCCTGGGGGAGCCCCCCCCCTCCCCGGTTTCCTTTGGGACGCACCTTGGTGTCTCACAGAAGAGCCCACATTCCCAATTGGGGGCACACCAGCGTGGAATGTAAGGCTGTTTAGAACGGCGTACCCTGAGGCCGTGTGAAGGCCGTACAAACGAGAGCTTTCGAGCGAACAGGGCAGCGCTTCGCCATCGTCGTTGCACGTTCACGGAGCTTAATCAAACGAATGCATTTACTGCCTGTGGCTCAAACGCCAGAGAGGAGTTGGAAGGCATCCAGTGCCCTTTGACAGTTGTTACAACGAACGTGAGTGCACGGTGTCTCGTGAAATAAAGCCCTAGCACTGTTGAGGCCCTCCGTTAACGCATGCTTCTTCGCTCCTATGGCACTCCGAGGTGTTCCTGACGGGGGAAATCTGGACTTTTGCTTGAGGCCGGGGTGGGGCGAGGGGACTCACAGTTCTTGTGCCGGCGAGCTCCCGAGCGCTCCTGCTGAAGCTCCCAGCAAGGAACTGAGAGCAGCAGGCCTCACACGCGTAAACTCAGACTTCTGCTGTCACGAGTAAACTCAGACGTCTTGTGGGAGGCCTTCCGGCAGCAAAGAGAAGGTGGGCGCGAGCAGTGTACTTCAGGCAGCTTAGGACCCGCCCCTGTCTCGTTTACCACGGAGGGGAATAAGGTTTAGCCAGGGTCGCCCAGCTTCAAACCGGAGCTCCTATAGGGATCCTCAGCGGTTTCTGATTACCTCAAGGAAACACAACGGGAGGAGCAGGGCCCTTCCGTGGAGGCCCGTTTGGGCACAGGGACCTCTGCGTGGGAGCTACTGGGTAAGTATGGCAGTCCCTTAGGTAGGCCTCAGTGACCAAGGCTCTCTGGCTCATGCCTAGCTGTGTAAAGAAGTGTGGCAAACGTACGTACTGCTCCTCAGGCTGGGCGCACAGCCTAGCTTTCGCTTCTATGAGAGTGCTGTCCCGAGTCTCTTCCTGGAGCCAGTCGTCAGCACGGTGCCTTTTGGCACTGCAGTTCTCTTTCAGTCAAGGAGGCCGTTCGACTGGCAAAGGGAGTCTGCGCAGCACTGCTTTCGCGAGGCTCTTTGACGACTGGGGCACTCAACCCAGGCAAGCCAGAGAGCAGTACGTTGCCCTTGCTCTGAATGTGAAGAGCTTTCTCCAGGGGCCTGTTTAGGCTAAGGTTCCTCTAGAAGCCAGGAGCCGCCGTTCCGGCACGGAGAGAAGTCATCCTGCGAAACTGGCGAACGAGCTCCTCTCCTGTGTGCCCCCAGGAGCGTCGCAGAGTTAAGGCACTCCGTGGTGGAGTCTGGCCTCATGGAGACCCCTGCACACCCAACTCCCCCGACGTGAAACGCTGGGACTTACCTTGAGGCCTGAGGTCACCTTTCGTTTGGCCGGAGCTGAACATGTAGTGCCGTGGGAGGAGTTTCTAGCAAGGTATTGCCAGCACGGTGTTCCGCTTTGAGAGAACACGCAGCCTCGGCCCACAACGACAATCCTGCCGTGCAGAGACGTCGGGCCGCTAGTGCTGTTCGGGCAGCTTTGAAGCCAAGCGCACGGCGCCTCCAAACGGGGAGAAAGCGTACTCTCCCATCCGCGTCCCGCTTTCAAGCTGAATGACGCAGCATGTTTCTCGGGAGGCTCTGCCGAGCTATCTAGTACAAGGGAGAGAGTGCCTGCCTCTGCCGAGAAAGGTTTTGACGTGGGGATTGCTGGACGTGCGGAAGAGCGTTCCCCAGGCCGTGCCAAGTTTAGGCTTTGGTGATTCTGGATGTTCCCAAGGGTCCAGAATTGTCCCTGGGAAAGCTGTCCTTTTTCTCTTTCTCCGGCTGGAAGTAAACATCTGGCCACCGACTGCCGTACGCAGGCGTCCTGGGGGAGCCCCCCCCCCTCCCCGGTTTCCTTTGGGACGCACCTTGGTGTCTCACAGAAGAGCCCACATTCCCAATTGGGGGCACACCAGCGTGGAATGTAAGGCTGTTTAGAACGGCGTACCTTGAGGCCGTGTGAAGGCCGTACAAACGAGAGCTTTCGAGCGAACAGGGCAGCGCTTCGCCATCGTCGTTGCACGTTCACGGAGCTTAATCAAACGAATGCATTTACTTCCTGTGGCTCAAACGCCAGAGAGGAGTTGGAAGGCATCCAGTGCCCTTTGACAGTTGTTACAACGAACGTGAGTGCACGGTGTCTCGTGAAATAAAGCCCTAGCACTGTTGAGGCCCTCCGTTAACGCATGCTTCTTCGCTCCTATGGCACTCCGAGGTGTTCCTGACGGGGGAAATCTGGACTTTTGCTTGAGGCCGGGGTGGGGCGAGGGGACTCACAGTTCTTGTGCCGGCGAGCTCCCGAGCGCTCCTGCTGAAGCTCCCAGCAAGGAACTGAGAGCAGCAGGCCTCACACGCGTAAACTCAGACTTCTGCTGTCACGAGTAAACTCAGACGTCTTGTGGGAGGCCTTCCGGCAGCAAAGAGAAGGTGGGCGCGAGCAGTGTACTTCAGGCAGCTTAGGACCCGCCCCTGTCTCGTTTACCACGGAGGGGAATAAGGTTTAGCCAGGGTCGCCCAGCTTCAAACCGGAGCTCCTATAGGGATCCTCAGCGGTTTCTGATTACCTCAAGGAAACACAACGGGAGGAGCAGGGCCCTTCCGTGGAGGCCCGTTTGGGCACAGGGACCTCTGCGTGGGAGCTACTGGGTAAGTATGGCAGTCCCTTAGGTAGGCCTCAGTGACCAAGGCTCTCTGGCTCATGCCTAGCTGTGTAAAGAAGTGTGGCAAACGTACGTACTGCTCCTCAGGCTGGGCGCACAGCCTAGCTTTCGCTTCTATGAGAGTGCTGTCCCGAGTCTCTTCCTGGAGCCAGTCGTCAGCACGGTGCCTTTTGGCACTGCAGTTCTCTTTCAGTCAAGGAGGCCGTTCGACTGGCAAAGGGAGTCTGCGCAGCACTGCTTTCGCGAGGCTCTTTGACGACTGGGGCACTCAACCCAGGCAAGCCAGAGAGCAGTACGTTGCCCTTGCTCTGAATGTGAAGAGCTTTCTCCAGGGGCCTGTTTAGGCTAAGGTTCCTCTAGAAGCCAGGAGCCGCCGTTCCGGCACGGAGAGAAGTCATCCTGCGAAACTGGCGAACGAGCTCCTCTCCTGTGTGCCCCCAGGAGCGTCGCAGAGTTAAGGCACTCCGTGGTGGAGTCTGGCCTCATGGAGACCCCTGCACACCCAACTCCCCCGACGTGAAACGCTGGGACTTACCTTGAGGCCTGAGGTCACCTTTCGTTTGGCCGGAGCTGAACATGTAGTGCCGTGGGAGGAGTTTCTAGCAAGGTATTGCCAGCACGGTGTTCCGCTTTGAGAGAACACGCAGCCTCGGCCCACAACGACAATCCTGCCGTGCAGAGACGTCGGGCCGCTAGTGCTGTTCGGGCAGCTTTGAAGCCAAGCGCACGGCGCCTCCAAACGGGGAGAAAGCGTACTCTCCCATCCGCGTCCCGCTTTCAAGCTGAATGACGCAGCATGTTTCTCGGGAGGCTCTGCCGAGCTATCTAGTACAAGGGAGAGAGTGCCTGCCTCTGCCGAGAAAGGTTTTGACGTGGGGATTGCTGGACGTGCGGAAGAGCGTTCCCCAGGCCGTGCCAAGTTTAGGCTTTGGTGATTCTGGATGTTCCCAAGGGTCCAGAATTGTCCCTGGGAAAGCTGTCCTTTTTCTCTTTCTCCGGCTGGAAGTAAACATCTGGCCACCGACTGCCGTACGCAGGCGTCCTGGGGGAGCCCCCCCCCTCCCCGGTTTCCTTTGGGACGCACCTTGGTGTCTCACAGAAGAGCCCACATTCCCAATTGGGGGCACACCAGCGTGGAATGTAAGGCTGTTTAGAACGGCGTACCTTGAGGCCGTGTGAAGGCCGTACAAACGAGAGCTTTCGAGCGAACAGGGCAGCGCTTCGCCATCGTCGTTGCACGTTCACGGAGCTTAATCAAACGAATGCATTTACTGCCTGTGGCTCAAACGCCAGAGAGGAGTTGGAAGGCATCCAGTGCCCTTTGACAGTTGTTACAACGAACGTGAGTGCACGGTGTCTCGTGAAATAAAGCCCTAGCACTGTTGAGGCCCTCCGTTAACGCATGCTTCTTCGCTCCTATGGCACTCCGAGGTGTTCCTGACGGGGGAAATCTGGACTTTTGCTTGAGGCCGGGGTGGGGCGAGGGGACTCACAGTTCTTGTGCCGGCGAGCTCCCGAGCGCTCCTGCTGAAGCTCCCAGCAAGGAACTGAGAGCAGCAGGCCTCACACGCGTAAACTCAGACTTCTGCTGTCACGAGTAAACTCAGACGTCTTGTGGGAGGCCTTCCGGCAGCAAAGAGAAGGTGGGCGCGAGCAGTGTACTTCAGGCAGCTTAGGACCCGCCACTGTCTCGTTTACCACGGAGGGGAATAAGGTTTAGCCAGGGTCGCCCAGCTTCAAACCGGAGCTCCTATAGGGATCCTCAGCGGTTTCTGATTACCTCAAGGAAACACAACGGGAGGAGCAGGGCCCTTCCGTGGAGGCCCGTTTGGGCACAGGGACCTCTGCGTGGGAGCTACTGGGTAAGTATGGCAGTCCCTTAGGTAGGCCTCAGTGACCAAGGCTCTCTGGCTCATGCCTAGCTGTGTAAAGAAGTGTGGCAAACGTACGTACTGCTCCTCAGGCTGGGCGCACAGCCTAGCTTTCGCTTCTATGAGAGTGCTGTCCCGAGTCTCTTCCTGGAGCCAGTCGTCAGCACGGTGCCTTTTGGCACTGCAGTTCTCTTTCAGTCAAGGAGGCCGTTCGACTGGCAAAGGGAGTCTGCGCAGCACTGCTTTCGCGAGGCTCTTTGACGACTGGGGCACTCAACCCAGGCAAGCCAGAGAGCAGTACGTTGCCCTTGCTCTGAATGTGAAGAGCTTTCTCCAGGGGCCTGTTTAGGCTAAGGTTCCTCTAGAAGCCAGGAGCCGCCGTTCCGGCACGGAGAGAAGTCATCCTGCGAAACTGGCGAACGAGCTCCTCTCCTGTGTGCCCCCAGGAGCGTCGCAGAGTTAAGGCACTCCGTGGTGGAGTCTGGCCTCATGGAGACCCCTGCACACCCAACTCCCCCGACGTGAAACGCTGGGACTTACCTTGAGGCCTGAGGTCACCTTTCGTTTGGCCGGAGCTGAACATGTAGTGCCGTGGGAGGAGTTTCTAGCAAGGTATTGCCAGCACGGTGTTCCGCTTTGAGAGAACACGCAGCCTCGGCCCACAACGACAATCCTGCCGTGCAGAGACGTCGGGCCGCTAGTGCTGTTCGGGCAGCTTTGAAGCCAAGCGCACGGCGCCTCCAAACGGGGAGAAAGCGTACTCTCCCATCCGCGTCCCGCTTTCAAGCTGAATGACGCAGCATGTTTCTCGGGAGGCTCTGCCGAGCTATCTAGTACAAGGGAGAGAGTGCCTGCCTCTGCCGAGAAAGGTTTTGACGTGGGGATTGCTGGACGTGCGGAAGAGCGTTCCCCAGGCCGTGCCAAGTTTAGGCTTTGGTGATTCTGGATGTTCCCAAGGGTCCAGAATTGTCCCTGGGAAAGCTGTCCTTTTTCTCTTTCTCCGGCTGGAAGTAAACATCTGGCCACCGACTGCCGTACGCAGGCGTCCTGGGGGAGCCCCCCCCCTCCCCGGTTTCCTTTGGGACGCACCTTGGTGTCTCACAGAAGAGCCCACATTCCCAATTGGGGGCACACCAGCGTGGAATGTAAGGCTGTTTAGAACGGCGTACCTTGAGGCCGTGTGAAGGCCGTACAAACGAGAGCTTTCGAGCGAACAGGGCAGCGCTTCGCCATCGTCGTTGCACGTTCACGGAGCTTAATCAAACGAATGCATTTACTTCCTGTGGCTCAAACGCCAGAGAGGAGTTGGAAGGCATCCAGTGCCCTTTGACAGTTGTTACAACGAACGTGAGTGCACGGTGTCTCGTGAAATAAAGTCCTAGCACTGTTGAGGCCCTCCGTTAACGCATGCTTCTTCGCTCCTATGGCACTCCGAGGTGTTCCTGACGGGGGAAATCTGGACTTTTGCTTGAGGCCGGGGTGGGGCGAGGGGACTCACAGTTCTTGTGCCGGCGAGCTCCCGAGCGCTCCTGCTGAAGCTCCCAGCAAGGAACTGAGAGCAGCAGGCCTCACACGCGTAAACTCAGACTTCTGCTGTCACGAGTAAACTCAGACGTCTTGTGGGAGGCCTTCCGGCAGCAAAGAGAAGGTGGGCGCGAGCAGTGTACTTCAGGCAGCTTAGGACCCGCCACTGTCTCGTTTACCACGGAGGGGAATAAGGTTTAGCCAGGGTCGCCCAGCTTCAAACCGGAGCTCCTATAGGGATCCTCAGCGGTTTCTGATTACCTCAAGGAAACACAACGGGAGGAGCAGGGCCCTTCCGTGGAGGCCCGTTTGGGCACAGGGACCTCTGCGTGGGAGCTACTGGGTAAGTATGGCAGTCCCTTAGGTAGGCCTCAGTGACCAAGGCTCTCTGGCTCATGCCTAGCTGTGTAAAGAAGTGTGGCAAACGTACGTACTGCTCCTCAGGCTGGGCGCACAGCCTAGCTTTCGCTTCTATGAGAGTGCTGTCCCGAGTCTCTTCCTGGAGCCAGTCGTCAGCACGGTGCCTTTTGGCACTGCAGTTCTCTTTCAGTCAAGGAGGCCGTTCGACTGGCAAAGGGAGTCTGCGCAGCACTGCTTTCGCGAGGCTCTTTGACGACTGGGGCACTCAACCCAGGCAAGCCAGAGAGCAGTACGTTGCCCTTGCTCTGAATGTGAAGAGCTTTCTCCAGGGGCCTGTTTAGGCTAAGGTTCCTCTAGAAGCCAGGAGCCGCCGTTCCGGCACGGAGAGAAGTCATCCTGCGAAACTGGCGAACGAGCTCCTCTCCTGTGTGCCCCCAGGAGCGTCGCAGAGTTAAGGCACTCCGTGGTGGAGTCTGGCCTCATGGAGACCCCTGCACACCCAACTCCCCCGACGTGAAACGCTGGGACTTACCTTGAGGCCTGAGGTCACCTTTCGTTTGGCCGGAGCTGAACATGTAGTGCCGTGGGAGGAGTTTCTAGCAAGGTATTGCCAGCACGGTGTTCCGCTTTGAGAGAACACGCAGCCTCGGCCCACAACGACAATCCTGCCGTGCAGAGACGTCGGGCCGCTAGTGCTGTTCGGGCAGCTTTGAAGCCAAGTGCACGGCGCCTCCAAACGGGGAGAAAGCGTACTCTCCCATCCGCGTCCCGCTTTCAAGCTGAATGACGCAGCATGTTTCTCGGGAGGCTCTGCCGAGCTATCTAGTACAAGGGAGAGAGTGCCTGCCTCTGCCGAGAAAGGTTTTGACGTCGGGATTGCTGGACGTGCGGAAGAGCGTTCCCCAGGCCGTGCCAAGTTTAGGCTTTGGTGATTCTGGATGTTCCCAAGGGTCCAGAATTGTCCCTGGGAAAGCTGTCCTTTTTCTCTTTCTCCGGCTGGAAGTAAACATCTGGCCACCGACTGCCGTACGCAGGCGTCCTGGGGGAGCCCCCCCCTCCCCGGTTTCCTTTGGGACGCACCTTGGTGTCTCACAGAAGAGCCCACATTCCCAATTGGGGGCACACCAGCGTGGAATGTAAGGCTGTTTAGAACGGCGTACCCTGAGGCCGTGTGAAGGCCGTACAAACGAGAGCTTTCGAGCGAACAGGGCAGCGCTTCGCCATCGTCGTTGCACGTTCACGGAGCTTAATCAAACGAATGCATTTACTGCCTGTGGCTCAAACGCCAGAGAGGAGTTGGAAGGCATCCAGTGCCCTTTGACAGTTGTTACAACGAACGTGAGTGCACGGTGTCTCGTGAAATAAAGCCCTAGCACTGTTGAGGCCCTCCGTTAACGCATGCTTCTTCGCTCCTATGGCACTCCGAGGTGTTCCTGACGGGGGAAATCTGGACTTTTGCTTGAGGCCGGGGTGGGGCGAGGGGACTCACAGTTCTTGTGCCGGCGAGCTCCCGAGCGCTCCTGCTGAAGCTCCCAGCAAGGAACTGAGAGCAGCAGGCCTCACACGCGTAAACTCAGACTTCTGCTGTCACGAGTAAACTCAGACGTCTTGTGGGAGGCCTTCCGGCAGCAAAGAGAAGGTGGGCGCGAGCAGTGTACTTCAGGCAGCTTAGGACCCGCCCCTGTCTCGTTTACCACGGAGGGGAATAAGGTTTAGCCAGGGTCGCCCAGCTTCAAACCGGAGCTCCTATAGGGATCCTCAGCGGTTTCTGATTACCTCAAGGAAACACAACGGGAGGAGCAGGGCCCTTCCGTGGAGGCCCGTTTGGGCACAGGGACCTCTGCGTGGGAGCTACTGGGTAAGTATGGCAGTCCCTTAGGTAGGCCTCAGTGACCAAGGCTCTCTGGCTCATGCCTAGCTGTGTAAAGAAGTGTGGCAAACGTACGTACTGCTCCTCAGGCTGGGCGCACAGCCTAGCTTTCGCTTCTATGAGAGTGCTGTCCCGAGTCTCTTCCTGGAGCCAGTCGTCAGCACGGTGCCTTTTGGCACTGCAGTTCTCTTTCAGTCAAGGAGGCCGTTCGACTGGCAAAGGGAGTCTGCGCAGCACTGCTTTCGCGAGGCTCTTTGACGACTGGGGCACTCAACCCAGGCAAGCCAGAGAGCAGTACGTTGCCCTTGCTCTGAATGTGAAGAGCTTTCTCCAGGGGCCTGTTTAGGCTAAGGTTCCTCTAGAAGCCAGGAGCCGCCGTTCCGGCACGGAGAGAAGTCATCCTGCGAAACTGGCGAACGAGCTCCTCTCCTGTGTGCCCCCAGGAGCGTCGCAGAGTTAAGGCACTCCGTGGTGGAGTCTGGCCTCATGGAGACCCCTGCACACCCAACTCCCCCGACGTGAAACGCTGGGACTTACCTTGAGGCCTGAGGTCACCTTTCGTTTGGCCGGAGCTGAACATGTAGTGCCGTGGGAGGAGTTTCTAGCAAGGTATTGCCAGCACGGTGTTCCGCTTTGAGAGAACACGCAGCCTCGGCCCACAACGACAATCCTGCCGTGCAGAGACGTCGGGCCGCTAGTGCTGTTCGGGCAGCTTTGAAGCCAAGCGCACGGCGCCTCCAAACGGGGAGAAAGCGTACTCTCCCATCCGCGTCCCGCTTTCAAGCTGAATGACGCAGCATGTTTCTCGGGAGGCTCTGCCGAGCTATCTAGTACAAGGGAGAGAGTGCCTGCCTCTGCCGAGAAAGGTTTTGACGTGGGGATTGCTGGACGTGCGGAAGAGCGTTCCCCAGGCCGTGCCAAGTTTAGGCTTTGGTGATTCTGGATGTTCCCAAGGGTCCAGAATTGTCCCTGGGAAAGCTGTCCTTTTTCTCTTTCTCCGGCTGGAAGTAAACATCTGGCCACCGACTGCCGTACGCAGGCGTCCTGGGGGAGCCCCCCCCTCCCCGGTTTCCTTTGGGACGCACCTTGGTGTCTCACAGAAGAGCCCACATTCCCAATTGGGGGCACACCAGCGTGGAATGTAAGGCTGTTTAGAACGGCGTACCTTGAGGCCGTGTGAAGGCCGTACAAACGAGAGCTTTCGAGCGAACAGGGCAGCGCTTCGCCATCGTCGTTGCACGTTCACGGAGCTTAATCAAACGAATGCATTTACTTCCTGTGGCTCAAACGCCAGAGAGGAGTTGGAAGGCATCCAGTGCCCTTTGACAGTTGTTACAACGAACGTGAGTGCACGGTGTCTCGTGAAATAAAGCCCTAGCACTGTTGAGGCCCTCCGTTAACGCATGCTTCTTCGCTCCTATGGCACTCCGAGGTGTTCCTGACGGGGGAAATCTGGACTTTTGCTTGAGGCCGGGGTGGGGCGAGGGGACTCACAGTTCTTGTGCCGGCGAGCTCCCGAGCGCTCCTGCTGAAGCTCCCAGCAAGGAACTGAGAGCAGCAGGCCTCACACGCGTAAACTCAGACTTCTGCTGTCACGAGTAAACTCAGACGTCTTGTGGGAGGCCTTCCGGCAGCAAAGAGAAGGTGGGCGCGAGCAGTGTACTTCAGGCAGCTTAGGACCCGCCACTGTCTCGTTTACCACGGAGGGGAATAAGGTTTAGCCAGGGTCGCCCAGCTTCAAACCGGAGCTCCTATAGGGATCCTCAGCGGTTTCTGATTACCTCAAGGAAACACAACGGGAGGAGCAGGGCCCTTCCGTGGAGGCCCGTTTGGGCACAGGGACCTCTGCGTGGGAGCTACTGGGTAAGTATGGCAGTCCCTTAGGTAGGCCTCAGTGACCAAGGCTCTCTGGCTCATGCCTAGCTGTGTAAAGAAGTGTGGCAAACGTACGTACTGCTCCTCAGGCTGGGCGCACAGCCTAGCTTTCGCTTCTATGAGAGTGCTGTCCCGAGTCTCTTCCTGGAGCCAGTCGTCAGCACGGTGCCTTTTGGCACTGCAGTTCTCTTTCAGTCAAGGAGGCCGTTCGACTGGCAAAGGGAGTCTGCGCAGCACTGCTTTCGCGAGGCTCTTTGACGACTGGGGCACTCAACCCAGGCAAGCCAGAGAGCAGTACGTTGCCCTTGCTCTGAATGTGAAGAGCTTTCTCCAGGGGCCTGTTTAGGCTAAGGTTCCTCTAGAAGCCAGGAGCCGCCGTTCCGGCACGGAGAGAAGTCATCCTGCGAAACTGGCGAACGAGCTCCTCTCCTGTGTGCCCCCAGGAGCGTCGCAGAGTTAAGGCACTCCGTGGTGGAGTCTGGCCTCATGGAGACCCCTGCACACCCAACTCCCCCGACGTGAAACGCTGGGACTTACCTTGAGGCCTGAGGTCACCTTTCGTTTGGCCGGAGCTGAACATGTAGTGCCGTGGGAGGAGTTTCTAGCAAGGTATTGCCAGCACGGTGTTCCGCTTTGAGAGAACACGCAGCCTCGGCCCACAACGACAATCCTGCCGTGCAGAGACGTCGGGCCGCTAGTGCTGTTCGGGCAGCTTTGAAGCCAAGCGCACGGCGCCTCCAAACGGGGAGAAAGCGTACTCTCCCATCCGCGTCCCGCTTTCAAGCTGAATGACGCAGCATGTTTCTCGGGAGGCTCTGCCGAGCTATCTAGTACAAGGGAGAGAGTGCCTGCCTCTGCCGAGAAAGGTTTTGACGTGGGGATTGCTGGACGTGCGGAAGAGCGTTCCCCAGGCCGTGCCAAGTTTAGGCTTTGGTGATTCTGGATGTTCCCAAGGGTCCAGAATTGTCCCTGGGAAAGCTGTCCTTTTTCTCTTTCTCCGGCTGGAAGTAAACATCTGGCCACCGACTGCCGTACGCAGGCGTCCTGGGGGAGCCCCCCCCCTCCCCGGTTTCCTTTGGGACGCACCTTGGTGTCTCACAGAAGAGCCCACATTCCCAATTGGGGGCACACCAGCGTGGAATGTAAGGCTGTTTAGAACGGCGTACCTTGAGGCCGTGTGAAGGCCGTACAAACGAGAGCTTTCGAGCGAACAGGGCAGCGCTTCGCCATCGTCGTTGCACGTTCACGGAGCTTAATCAAACGAATGCATTTACTGCCTGTGGCTCAAACGCCAGAGAGGAGTTGGAAGGCATCCAGTGCCCTTTGACAGTTGTTACAACGAACGTGAGTGCACGGTGTCTCGTGAAATAAAGCCCTAGCACTGTTGAGGCCCTCCGTTAACGCATGCTTCTTCGCTCCTATGGCACTCCGAGGTGTTCCTGACGGGGGAAATCTGGACTTTTGCTTGAGGCCGGGGTGGGGCGAGGGGACTCACAGTTCTTGTGCCGGCGAGCTCCCGAGCGCTCCTGCTGAAGCTCCCAGCAAGGAACTGAGAGCAGCAGGCCTCACACGCGTAAACTCAGACTTCTGCTGTCACGAGTAAACTCAGACGTCTTGTGGGAGGCCTTCCGGCAGCAAAGAGAAGGTGGGCGCGAGCAGTGTACTTCAGGCAGCTTAGGACCCGCCCCTGTCTCGTTTACCACGGAGGGGAATAAGGTTTAGCCAGGGTCGCCCAGCTTCAAACCGGAGCTCCTATAGGGATCCTCAGCGGTTTCTGATTACCTCAAGGAAACACAACGGGAGGAGCAGGGCCCTTCCGTGGAGGCCCGTTTGGGCACAGGGACCTCTGCGTGGGAGCTACTGGGTAAGTATGGCAGTCCCTTAGGTAGGCCTCAGTGACCAAGGCTCTCTGGCTCATGCCTAGCTGTGTAAAGAAGTGTGGCAAACGTACGTACTGCTCCTCAGGCTGGGCGCACAGCCTAGCTTTCGCTTCTATGAGAGTGCTGTCCCGAGTCTCTTCCTGGAGCCAGTCGTCAGCACGGTGCCTTTTGGCACTGCAGTTCTCTTTCAGTCAAGGAGGCCGTTCGACTGGCAAAGGGAGTCTGCGCAGCACTGCTTTCGCGAGGCTCTTTGACGACTGGGGCACTCAACCCAGGCAAGCCAGAGAGCAGTACGTTGCCCTTGCTCTGAATGTGAAGAGCTTTCTCCAGGGGCCTGTTTAGGCTAAGGTTCCTCTAGAAGCCAGGAGCCGCCGTTCCGGCACGGAGAGAAGTCATCCTGCGAAACTGGCGAACGAGCTCCTCTCCTGTGTGCCCCCAGGAGCGTCGCAGAGTTAAGGCACTCCGTGGTGGAGTCTGGCCTCATGGAGACCCCTGCACACCCAACTCCCCCGACGTGAAACGCTGGGACTTACCTTGAGGCCTGAGGTCACCTTTCGTTTGGCCGGAGCTGAACATGTAGTGCCGTGGGAGGAGTTTCTAGCAAGGTATTGCCAGCACGGTGTTCCGCTTTGAGAGAACACGCAGCCTCGGCCCACAACGACAATCCTGCCGTGCAGAGACGTCGGGCCGCTAGTGCTGTTCGGGCAGCTTTGAAGCCAAGCGCACGGCGCCTCCAAACGGGGAGAAAGCGTACTCTCCCATCCGCGTCCCGCTTTCAAGCTGAATGACGCAGCATGTTTCTCGGGAGGCTCTGCCGAGCTATCTAGTACAAGGGAGAGAGTGCCTGCCTCTGCCGAGAAAGGTTTTGACGTGGGGATTGCTGGACGTGCGGAAGAGCGTTCCCCAGGCCGTGCCAAGTTTAGGCTTTGGTGATTCTGGATGTTCCCAAGGGTCCAGAATTGTCCCTGGGAAAGCTGTCCTTTTTCTCTTTCTCCGGCTGGAAGTAAACATCTGGCCACCGACTGCCGTACGCAGGCGTCCTGGGGGAGCCCCCCCCCCTCCCCGGTTTCCTTTGGGACGCACCTTGGTGTCTCACAGAAGAGCCCACATTCCCAATTGGGGGCACACCAGCGTGGAATGTAAGGCTGTTTAGAACGGCGTACCTTGAGGCCGTGTGAAGGCCGTACAAACGAGAGCTTTCGAGCGAACAGGGCAGCGCTTCGCCATCGTCGTTGCACGTTCACGGAGCTTAATCAAACGAATGCATTTACTTCCTGTGGCTCAAACGCCAGAGAGGAGTTGGAAGGCATCCAGTGCCCTTTGACAGTTGTTACAACGAACGTGAGTGCACGGTGTCTCGTGAAATAAAGCCCTAGCACTGTTGAGGCCCTCCGTTAACGCATGCTTCTTCGCTCCTATGGCACTCCGAGGTGTTCCTGACGGGGGAAATCTGGACTTTTGCTTGAGGCCGGGGTGGGGCGAGGGGACTCACAGTTCTTGTGCCGGCGAGCTCCCGAGCGCTCCTGCTGAAGCTCCCAGCAAGGAACTGAGAGCAGCAGGCCTCACACGCGTAAACTCAGACTTCTGCTGTCACGAGTAAACTCAGACGTCTTGTGGGAGGCCTTCCGGCAGCAAAGAGAAGGTGGGCGCGAGCAGTGTACTTCAGGCAGCTTAGGACCCGCCACTGTCTCGTTTACCACGGAGGGGAATAAGGTTTAGCCAGGGTCGCCCAGCTTCAAACCGGAGCTCCTATAGGGATCCTCAGCGGTTTCTGATTACCTCAAGGAAACACAACGGGAGGAGCAGGGCCCTTCCGTGGAGGCCCGTTTGGGCACAGGGACCTCTGCGTGGGAGCTACTGGGTAAGTATGGCAGTCCCTTAGGTAGGCCTCAGTGACCAAGGCTCTCTGGCTCATGCCTAGCTGTGTAAAGAAGTGTGGCAAACGTACGTACTGCTCCTCAGGCTGGGCGCACAGCCTAGCTTTCGCTTCTATGAGAGTGCTGTCCCGAGTCTCTTCCTGGAGCCAGTCGTCAGCACGGTGCCTTTTGGCACTGCAGTTCTCTTTCAGTCAAGGAGGCCGTTCGACTGGCAAAGGGAGTCTGCGCAGCACTGCTTTCGCGAGGCTCTTTGACGACTGGGGCACTCAACCCAGGCAAGCCAGAGAGCAGTACGTTGCCCTTGCTCTGAATGTGAAGAGCTTTCTCCAGGGGCCTGTTTAGGCTAAGGTTCCTCTAGAAGCCAGGAGCCGCCGTTCCGGCACGGAGAGAAGTCATCCTGCGAAACTGGCGAACGAGCTCCTCTCCTGTGTGCCCCCAGGAGCGTCGCAGAGTTAAGGCACTCCGTGGTGGAGTCTGGCCTCATGGAGACCCCTGCACACCCAACTCCCCCGACGTGAAACGCTGGGACTTACCTTGAGGCCTGAGGTCACCTTTCGTTTGGCCGGAGCTGAACATGTAGTGCCGTGGGAGGAGTTTCTAGCAAGGTATTGCCAGCACGGTGTTCCGCTTTGAGAGAACACGCAGCCTCGGCCCACAACGACAATCCTGCCGTGCAGAGACGTCGGGCCGCTAGTGCTGTTCGGGCAGCTTTGAAGCCAAGCGCACGGCGCCTCCAAACGGGGAGAAAGCGTACTCTCCCATCCGCGTCCCGCTTTCAAGCTGAATGACGCAGCATGTTTCTCGGGAGGCTCTGCCGAGCTATCTAGTACAAGGGAGAGAGTGCCTGCCTCTGCCGAGAAAGGTTTTGACGTGGGGATTGCTGGACGTGCGGAAGAGCGTTCCCCAGGCCGTGCCAAGTTTAGGCTTTGGTGATTCTGGATGTTCCCAAGGGTCCAGAATTGTCCCTGGGAAAGCTGTCCTTTTTCTCTTTCTCCGGCTGGAAGTAAACATCTGGCCACCGACTGCCGTACGCAGGCGTCCTGGGGGAGCCCCCCCCCCTCCCCGGTTTCCTTTGGGACGCACCTTGGTGTCTCACAGAAGAGCCCACATTCCCAATTGGGGGCACACCAGCGTGGAATGTAAGGCTGTTTAGAACGGCGTACCTTGAGGCCGTGTGAAGGCCGTACAAACGAGAGCTTTCGAGCGAACAGGGCAGCGCTTCGCCATCGTCGTTGCACGTTCACGGAGCTTAATCAAACGAATGCATTTACTGCCTGTGGCTCAAACGCCAGAGAGGAGTTGGAAGGCATCCAGTGCCCTTTGACAGTTGTTACAACGAACGTGAGTGCACGGTGTCTCGTGAAATAAAGCCCTAGCACTGTTGAGGCCCTCCGTTAACGCATGCTTCTTCGCTCCTATGGCACTCCGAGGTGTTCCTGACGGGGGAAATCTGGACTTTTGCTTGAGGCCGGGGTGGGGCGAGGGGACTCACAGTTCTTGTGCCGGCGAGCTCCCGAGCGCTCCTGCTGAAGCTCCCAGCAAGGAAGTGAGAGCAGCAGGCCTCACACGCGTAAACTCAGACTTCTGCTGTCACGAGTAAACTCAGACGTCTTGTGGGAGGCCTTCCGGCAGCAAAGAGAAGGTGGGCGCGAGCAGTGTACTTCAGGCAGCTTAGGACCCGCCCCTGTCTCGTTTACCACGGAGGGGAATAAGGTTTAGCCAGGGTCGCCCAGCTTCAAACCGGAGCTCCTATAGGGATCCTCAGCGGTTTCTGATTACCTCAAGGAAACACAACGGGAGGAGCAGGGCCCTTCCGTGGAGGCCCGTTTGGGCACAGGGACCTCTGCGTGGGAGCTACTGGGTAAGTATGGCAGTCCCTTAGGTAGGCCTCAGTGACCAAGGCTCTCTGGCTCATGCCTAGCTGTGTAAAGAAGTGTGGCAAACGTACGTACTGCTCCTCAGGCTGGGCGCACAGCCTAGCTTTCGCTTCTATGAGAGTGCTGTCCCGAGTCTCTTCCTGGAGCCAGTCGTCAGCACGGTGCCTTTTGGCACTGCAGTTCTCTTTCAGTCAAGGAGGCCGTTCGACTGGCAAAGGGAGTCTGCGCAGCACTGCTTTCGCGAGGCTCTTTGACGACTGGGGCACTCAACCCAGGCAAGCCAGAGAGCAGTACGTTGCCCTTGCTCTGAATGTGAAGAGCTTTCTCCAGGGGCCTGTTTAGGCTAAGGTTCCTCTAGAAGCCAGGAGCCGCCGTTCCGGCACGGAGAGAAGTCATCCTGCGAAACTGGCGAACGAGCTCCTCTCCTGTGTGCCCCCAGGAGCGTCGCAGAGTTAAGGCACTCCGTGGTGGAGTCTGGCCTCATGGAGACCCCTGCACACCCAACTCCCCCGACGTGAAACGCTGGGACTTACCTTGAGGCCTGAGGTCACCTTTCGTTTGGCCGGAGCTGAACATGTAGTGCCGTGGGAGGAGTTTCTAGCAAGGTATTGCCAGCACGGTGTTCCGCTTTGAGAGAACACGCAGCCTCGGCCCACAACGACAATCCTGCCGTGCAGAGACGTCGGGCCGCTAGTGCTGTTCGGGCAGCTTTGAAGCCAAGCGCACGGCGCCTCCAAACGGGGAGAAAGCGTACTCTCCCATCCGCGTCCCGCTTTCAAGCTGAATGACGCAGCATGTTTCTCGGGAGGCTCTGCCGAGCTATCTAGTACAAGGGAGAGAGTGCCTGCCTCTGCCGAGAAAGGTTTTGACGTGGGGATTGCTGGACGTGCGGAAGAGCGTTCCCCAGGCCGTGCCAAGTTTAGGCTTTGGTGATTCTGGATGTTCCCAAGGGTCCAGAATTGTCCCTGGGAAAGCTGTCCTTTTTCTCTTTCTCCGGCTGGAAGTAAACATCTGGCCACCGACTGCCGTACGCAGGCGTCCTGGGGGAGCCCCCCCCCTCCCCGGTTTCCTTTGGGACGCACCTTGGTGTCTCACAGAAGAGCCCACATTCCCAATTGGGGGCACACCAGCGTGGAATGTAAGGCTGTTTAGAACGGCGTACCTTGAGGCCGTGTGAAGGCCGTACAAACGAGAGCTTTCGAGCGAACAGGGCAGCGCTTCGCCATCGTCGTTGCACGTTCACGGAGCTTAATCAAACGAATGCATTTACTGCCTGTGGCTCAAACGCCAGAGAGGAGTTGGAAGGCATCCAGTGCCCTTTGACAGTTGTTACAACGAACGTGAGTGCACGGTGTCTCGTGAAATAAAGCCCTAGCACTGTTGAGGCCCTCCGTTAACGCATGCTTCTTCGCTCCTATGGCACTCCGAGGTGTTCCTGACGGGGGAAATCTGGACTTTTGCTTGAGGCCGGGGTGGGGCGAGGGGACTCACAGTTCTTGTGCCGGCGAGCTCCCGAGCGCTCCTGCTGAAGCTCCCAGCAAGGAACTGAGAGCAGCAGGCCTCACACGCGTAAACTCAGACTTCTGCTGTCACGAGTAAACTCAGACGTCTTGTGGGAGGCCTTCCGGCAGCAAAGAGAAGGTGGGCGCGAGCAGTGTACTTCAGGCAGCTTAGGACCCGCCACTGTCTCGTTTACCACGGAGGGGAATAAGGTTTAGCCAGGGTCGCCCAGCTTCAAACCGGAGCTCCTATAGGGATCCTCAGCGGTTTCTGATTACCTCAAGGAAACACAACGGGAGGAGCAGGGCCCTTCCGTGGAGGCCCGTTTGGGCACAGGGACCTCTGCGTGGGAGCTACTGGGTAAGTATGGCAGTCCCTTAGGTAGGCCTCAGTGACCAAGGCTCTCTGGCTCATGCCTAGCTGTGTAAAGAAGTGTGGCAAACGTACGTACTGCTCCTCAGGCTGGGCGCACAGCCTAGCTTTCGCTTCTATGAGAGTGCTGTCCCGAGTCTCTTCCTGGAGCCAGTCGTCAGCACGGTGCCTTTTGGCACTGCAGTTCTCTTTCAGTCAAGGAGGCCGTTCGACTGGCAAAGGGAGTCTGCGCAGCACTGCTTTCGCGAGGCTCTTTGACGACTGGGGCACTCAACCCAGGCAAGCCAGAGAGCAGTACGTTGCCCTTGCTCTGAATGTGAAGAGCTTTCTCCAGGGGCCTGTTTAGGCTAAGGTTCCTCTAGAAGCCAGGAGCCGCCGTTCCGGCACGGAGAGAAGTCATCCTGCGAAACTGGCGAACGAGCTCCTCTCCTGTGTGCCCCCAGGAGCGTCGCAGAGTTAAGGCACTCCGTGGTGGAGTCTGGCCTCATGGAGACCCCTGCACACCCAACTCCCCCGACGTGAAACGCTGGGACTTACCTTGAGGCCTGAGGTCACCTTTCGTTTGGCCGGAGCTGAACATGTAGTGCCGTGGGAGGAGTTTCTAGCAAGGTATTGCCAGCACGGTGTTCCGCTTTGAGAGAACACGCAGCCTCGGCCCACAACGACAATCCTGCCGTGCAGAGACGTCGGGCCGCTAGTGCTGTTCGGGCAGCTTTGAAGCCAAGCGCACGGCGCCTCCAAACGGGGAGAAAGCGTACTCTCCCATCCGCGTCCCGCTTTCAAGCTGAATGACGCAGCATGTTTCTCGGGAGGCTCTGCCGAGCTATCTAGTACAAGGGAGAGAGTGCCTGCCTCTGCCGAGAAAGGTTTTGACGTGGGGATTGCTGGACGTGCGGAAGAGCGTTCCCCAGGCCGTGCCAAGTTTAGGCTTTGGTGATTCTGGATGTTCCCAAGGGTCCAGAATTGTCCCTGGGAAAGCTGTCCTTTTTCTCTTTCTCCGGCTGGAAGTAAACATCTGGCCACCGACTGCCGTACGCAGGCGTCCTGGGGGAGCCCCCCCCCCTCCCCGGTTTCCTTTGGGACGCACCTTGGTGTCTCACAGAAGAGCCCACATTCCCAATTGGGGGCACACCAGCGTGGAATGTAAGGCTGTTTAGAACGGCGTACCTTGAGGCCGTGTGAAGGCCGTACAAACGAGAGCTTTCGAGCGAACAGGGCAGCGCTTCGCCATCGTCGTTGCACGTTCACGGAGCTTAATCAAACGAATGCATTTACTGCCTGTGGCTCAAACGCCAGAGAGGAGTTGGAAGGCATCCAGTGCCCTTTGACAGTTGTTACAACGAACGTGAGTGCACGGTGTCTCGTGAAATAAAGCCCTAGCACTGTTGAGGCCCTCCGTTAACGCATGCTTCTTCGCTCCTATGGCACTCCGAGGTGTTCCTGACGGGGGAAATCTGGACTTTTGCTTGAGGCCGGGGTGGGGCGAGGGGACTCACAGTTCTTGTGCCGGCGAGCTCCCGAGCGCTCCTGCTGAAGCTCCCAGCAAGGAACTGAGAGCAGCAGGCCTCACACGCGTAAACTCAGACTTCTGCTGTCACGAGTAAACTCAGACGTCTTGTGGGAGGCCTTCCGGCAGCAAAGAGAAGGTGGGCGCGAGCAGTGTACTTCAGGCAGCTTAGGACCCGCCCCTGTCTCGTTTACCACGGAGGGGAATAAGGTTTAGCCAGGGTCGCCCAGCTTCAAACCGGAGCTCCTATAGGGATCCTCAGCGGTTTCTGATTACCTCAAGGAAACACAACGGGAGGAGCAGGGCCCTTCCGTGGAGGCCCGTTTGGGCACAGGGACCTCTGCGTGGGAGCTACTGGGTAAGTATGGCAGTCCCTTAGGTAGGCCTCAGTGACCAAGGCTCTCTGGCTCATGCCTAGCTGTGTAAAGAAGTGTGGCAAACGTACGTACTGCTCCTCAGGCTGGGCGCACAGCCTAGCTTTCGCTTCTATGAGAGTGCTGTCCCGAGTCTCTTCCTGGAGCCAGTCGTCAGCACGGTGCCTTTTGGCACTGCAGTTCTCTTTCAGTCAAGGAGGCCGTTCGACTGGCAAAGGGAGTCTGCGCAGCACTGCTTTCGCGAGGCTCTTTGACGACTGGGGCACTCAACCCAGGCAAGCCAGAGAGCAGTACGTTGCCCTTGCTCTGAATGTGAAGAGCTTTCTCCAGGGGCCTGTTTAGGCTAAGGTTCCTCTAGAAGCCAGGAGCCGCCGTTCCGGCACGGAGAGAAGTCATCCTGCGAAACTGGCGAACGAGCTCCTCTCCTGTGTGCCCCCAGGAGCGTCGCAGAGTTAAGGCACTCCGTGGTGGAGTCTGGCCTCATGGAGACCCCTGCACACCCAACTCCCCCGACGTGAAACGCTGGGACTTACCTTGAGGCCTGAGGTCACCTTTCGTTTGGCCGGAGCTGAACATGTAGTGCCGTGGGAGGAGTTTCTAGCAAGGTATTGCCAGCACGGTGTTCCGCTTTGAGAGAACACGCAGCCTCGGCCCACAACGACAATCCTGCCGTGCAGAGACGTCGGGCCGCTAGTGCTGTTCGGGCAGCTTTGAAGCCAAGCGCACGGCGCCTCCAAACGGGGAGAAAGCGTACTCTCCCATCCGCGTCCCACTTTCAAGCTGAATGACGCAGCATGTTTCTCGGGAGGCTCTGCCGAGCTATCTAGTACAAGGGAGAGAGTGCCTGCCTCTGCCGAGAAAGGTTTTGACGTGGGGATTGCTGGACGTGCGGAAGAGCGTTCCCCAGGCCGTGCCAAGTTTAGGCTTTGGTGATTCTGGATGTTCCCAAGGGTCCAGAATTGTCCCTGGGAAAGCTGTCCTTTTTCTCTTTCTCCGGCTGGAAGTAAACATCTGGCCACCGACTGCCGTACGCAGGCGTCCTGGGGGAGCCCCCCCCTCCCCGGTTTCCTTTGGGACGCACCTTGGTGTCTCACAGAAGAGCCCACATTCCCAATTGGGGGCACACCAGCGTGGAATGTAAGGCTGTTTAGAACGGCGTACCTTGAGGCCGTGTGAAGGCCGTACAAACGAGAGCTTTCGAGCGAACAGGGCAGCGCTTCGCCATCGTCGTTGCACGTTCACGGAGCTTAATCAAACGAATGCATTTACTGCCTGTGGCTCAAACGCCAGAGAGGAGTTGGAAGGCATCCAGTGCCCTTTGACAGTTGTTACAACGAACGTGAGTGCACGGTGTCTCGTGAAATAAAGCCCTAGCACTGTTGAGGCCCTCCGTTAACGCATGCTTCTTCGCTCCTATGGCACTCCGAGGTGTTCCTGACGGGGGAAATCTGGACTTTTGCTTGAGGCCGGGGTGGGGCGAGGGGACTCACAGTTCTTGTGCCGGCGAGCTCCCGAGCGCTCCTGCTGAAGCTCCCAGCAAGGAAGTGAGAGCAGCAGGCCTCACACGCGTAAACTCAGACTTCTGCTGTCACGAGTAAACTCAGACGTCTTGTGGGAGGCCTTCCGGCAGCAAAGAGAAGGTGGGCGCGAGCAGTGTACTTCAGGCAGCTTAGGACCCGCCCCTGTCTCGTTTACCACGGAGGGGAATAAGGTTTAGCCAGGGTCGCCCAGCTTCAAACCGGAGCTCCTATAGGGATCCTCAGCGGTTTCTGATTACCTCAAGGAAACACAACGGGAGGAGCAGGGCCCTTCCGTGGAGGCCCGTTTGGGCACAGGGACCTCTGCGTGGGAGCTACTGGGTAAGTATGGCAGTCCCTTAGGTAGGCCTCAGTGACCAAGGCTCTCTGGCTCATGCCTAGCTGTGTAAAGAAGTGTGGCAAACGTACGTACTGCTCCTCAGGCTGGGCGCACAGCCTAGCTTTCGCTTCTATGAGAGTGCTGTCCCGAGTCTCTTCCTGGAGCCAGTCGTCAGCACGGTGCCTTTTGGCACTGCAGTTCTCTTTCAGTCAAGGAGGCCGTTCGACTGGCAAAGGGAGTCTGCGCAGCACTGCTTTCGCGAGGCTCTTTGACGACTGGGGCACTCAACCCAGGCAAGCCAGAGAGCAGTACGTTGCCCTTGCTCTGAATGTGAAGAGCTTTCTCCAGGGGCCTGTTTAGGCTAAGGTTCCTCTAGAAGCCAGGAGCCGCCGTTCCGGCACGGAGAGAAGTCATCCTGCGAAACTGGCGAACGAGCTCCTCTCCTGTGTGCCCCCAGGAGCGTCGCAGAGTTAAGGCACTCCGTGGTGGAGTCTGGCCTCATGGAGACCCCTGCACACCCAACTCCCCCGACGTGAAACGCTGGGACTTACCTTGAGGCCTGAGGTCACCTTTCGTTTGGCCGGAGCTGAACATGTAGTGCCGTGGGAGGAGTTTCTAGCAAGGTATTGCCAGCACGGTGTTCCGCTTTGAGAGAACACGCAGCCTCGGCCCACAACGACAATCCTGCCGTGCAGAGACGTCGGGCCGCTAGTGCTGTTCGGGCAGCTTTGAAGCCAAGCGCACGGCGCCTCCAAACGGGGAGAAAGCGTACTCTCCCATCCGCGTCCCGCTTTCAAGCTGAATGACGCAGCATGTTTCTCGGGAGGCTCTGCCGAGCTATCTAGTACAAGGGAGAGAGTGCCTGCCTCTGCCGAGAAAGGTTTTGACGTGGGGATTGCTGGACGTGCGGAAGAGCGTTCCCCAGGCCGTGCCAAGTTTAGGCTTTGGTGATTCTGGATGTTCCCAAGGGTCCAGAATTGTCCCTGGGAAAGCTGTCCTTTTTCTCTTTCTCCGGCTGGAAGTAAACATCTGGCCACCGACTGCCGTACGCAGGCGTCCTGGGGGAGCCCCCCCCCTCCCCGGTTTCCTTTGGGACGCACCTTGGTGTCTCACAGAAGAGCCCACATTCCCAATTGGGGGCACACCAGCGTGGAATGTAAGGCTGTTTAGAACGGCGTACCTTGAGGCCGTGTGAAGGCCGTACAAACGAGAGCTTTCGAGCGAACAGGGCAGCGCTTCGCCATCGTCGTTGCACGTTCACGGAGCTTAATCAAACGAATGCATTTACTTCCTGTGGCTCAAACGCCAGAGAGGAGTTGGAAGGCATCCAGTGCCCTTTGACAGTTGTTACAACGAACGTGAGTGCACGGTGTCTCGTGAAATAAAGCCCTAGCACTGTTGAGGCCCTCCGTTAACGCATGCTTCTTCGCTCCTATGGCACTCCGAGGTGTTCCTGACGGGGGAAATCTGGACTTTTGCTTGAGGCCGGGGTGGGGCGAGGGGACTCACAGTTCTTGTGCCGGCGAGCTCCCGAGCGCTCCTGCTGAAGCTCCCAGCAAGGAACTGAGAGCAGCAGGCCTCACACGCGTAAACTCAGACTTCTGCTGTCACGAGTAAACTCAGACGTCTTGTGGGAGGCCTTCCGGCAGCAAAGAGAAGGTGGGCGCGAGCAGTGTACTTCAGGCAGCTTAGGACCCGCCCCTGTCTCGTTTACCACGGAGGGGAATAAGGTTTAGCCAGGGTCGCCCAGCTTCAAACCGGAGCTCCTATAGGGATCCTCAGCGGTTTCTGATTACCTCAAGGAAACACAACGGGAGGAGCAGGGCCCTTCCGTGGAGGCCCGTTTGGGCACAGGGACCTCTGCGTGGGAGCTACTGGGTAAGTATGGCAGTCCCTTAGGTAGGCCTCAGTGACCAAGGCTCTCTGGCTCATGCCTAGCTGTGTAAAGAAGTGTGGCAAACGTACGTACTGCTCCTCAGGCTGGGCGCACAGCCTAGCTTTCGCTTCTATGAGAGTGCTGTCCCGAGTCTCTTCCTGGAGCCAGTCGTCAGCACGGTGCCTTTTGGCACTGCAGTTCTCTTTCAGTCAAGGAGGCCGTTCGACTGGCAAAGGGAGTCTGCGCAGCACTGCTTTCGCGAGGCTCTTTGACGACTGGGGCACTCAACCCAGGCAAGCCAGAGAGCAGTACGTTGCCCTTGCTCTGAATGTGAAGAGCTTTCTCCAGGGGCCTGTTTAGGCTAAGGTTCCTCTAGAAGCCAGGAGCCGCCGTTCCGGCACGGAGAGAAGTCATCCTGCGAAACTGGCGAACGAGCTCCTCTCCTGTGTGCCCCCAGGAGCGTCGCAGAGTTAAGGCACTCCGTGGTGGAGTCTGGCCTCATGGAGACCCCTGCACACCCAACTCCCCCGACGTGAAACGCTGGGACTTACCTTGAGGCCTGAGGTCACCTTTCGTTTGGCCGGAGCTGAACATGTAGTGCCGTGGGAGGAGTTTCTAGCAAGGTATTGCCAGCACGGTGTTCCGCTTTGAGAGAACACGCAGCCTCGGCCCACAACGACAATCCTGCCGTGCAGAGACGTCGGGCCGCTAGTGCTGTTCGGGCAGCTTTGAAGCCAAGCGCACGGCGCCTCCAAACGGGGAGAAAGCGTACTCTCCCATCCGCGTCCCGCTTTCAAGCTGAATGACGCAGCATGTTTCTCGGGAGGCTCTGCCGAGCTATCTAGTACAAGGGAGAGAGTGCCTGCCTCTGCCGAGAAAGGTTTTGACGTGGGGATTGCTGGACGTGCGGAAGAGCGTTCCCCAGGCCGTGCCAAGTTTAGGCTTTGGTGATTCTGGATGTTCCCAAGGGTCCAGAATTGTCCCTGGGAAAGCTGTCCTTTTTCTCTTTCTCCGGCTGGAAGTAAACATCTGGCCACCGACTGCCGTACGCAGGCGTCCTGGGGGAGCCCCCCCCCTCCCCGGTTTCCTTTGGGACGCACCTTGGTGTCTCACAGAAGAGCCCACATTCCCAATTGGGGGCACACCAGCGTGGAATGTAAGGCTGTTTAGAACGGCGTACCTTGAGGCCGTGTGAAGGCCGTACAAACGAGAGCTTTCGAGCGAACAGGGCAGCGCTTCGCCATCGTCGTTGCACGTTCACGGAGCTTAATCAAACGAATGCATTTACTGCCTGTGGCTCAAACGCCAGAGAGGAGTTGGAAGGCATCCAGTGCCCTTTGACAGTTGTTACAACGAACGTGAGTGCACGGTGTCTCGTGAAATAAAGCCCTAGCACTGTTGAGGCCCTCCGTTAACGCATGCTTCTTCGCTCCTATGGCACTCCGAGGTGTTCCTGACGGGGGAAATCTGGACTTTTGCTTGAGGCCGGGGTGGGGCGAGGGGACTCACAGTTCTTGTGCCGGCGAGCTCCCGAGCGCTCCTGCTGAAGCTCCCAGCAAGGAACTGAGAGCAGCAGGCCTCACACGCGTAAACTCAGACTTCTGCTGTCACGAGTAAACTCAGACGTCTTGTGGGAGGCCTTCCGGCAGCAAAGAGAAGGTGGGCGCGAGCAGTGTACTTCAGGCAGCTTAGGACCCGCCCCTGTCTCGTTTACCACGGAGGGGAATAAGGTTTAGCCAGGGTCGCCCAGCTTCAAACCGGAGCTCCTATAGGGATCCTCAGCGGTTTCTGATTACCTCAAGGAAACACAACGGGAGGAGCAGGGCCCTTCCGTGGAGGCCCGTTTGGGCACAGGGACCTCTGCGTGGGAGCTACTGGGTAAGTATGGCAGTCCCTTAGGTAGGCCTCAGTGACCAAGGCTCTCTGGCTCATGCCTAGCTGTGTAAAGAAGTGTGGCAAACGTACGTACTGCTCCTCAGGCTGGGCGCACAGCCTAGCTTTCGCTTCTATGAGAGTGCTGTCCCGAGTCTCTTCCTGGAGCCAGTCGTCAGCACGGTGCCTTTTGGCACTGCAGTTCTCTTTCAGTCAAGGAGGCCGTTCGACTGGCAAAGGGAGTCTGCGCAGCACTGCTTTCGCGAGGCTCTTTGACGACTGGGGCACTCAACCCAGGCAAGCCAGAGAGCAGTACGTTGCCCTTGCTCTGAATGTGAAGAGCTTTCTCCAGGGGCCTGTTTAGGCTAAGGTTCCTCTAGAAGCCAGGAGCCGCCGTTCCGGCACGGAGAGAAGTCATCCTGCGAAACTGGCGAACGAGCTCCTCTCCTGTGTGCCCCCAGGAGCGTCGCAGAGTTAAGGCACTCCGTGGTGGAGTCTGGCCTCACGGAGACCCCTGCACACCCAACTCCCCCGACGTGAAACGCTGGGACTTACCTTGAGGCCTGAGGTCACCTTTCGTTTGGCCGGAGCTGAACATGTAGTGCCGTGGGAGGAGTTTCTAGCAAGGTATTGCCAGCACGGTGTTCCGCTTTGAGAGAACACGCAGCCTCGGCCCACAACGACAATCCTGCCGTGCAGAGACGTCGGGCCGCTAGTGCTGTTCGGGCAGCTTTGAAGCCAAGCGCACGGCGCCTCCAAACGGGGAGAAAGCGTACTCTCCCATCCGCGTCCCGCTTTCAAGCTGAATGACGCAGCATGTTTCTCGGGAGGCTCTGCCGAGCTATCTAGTACAAGGGAGAGAGTGCCTGCCTCTGCCGAGAAAGGTTTTGACGTGGGGATTGCTGGACGTGCGGAAGAGCGTTCCCCAGACCGTGCCAAGTTTAGGCTTTGGTGATTCTGGATGTTCCCAAGGGTCCAGAATTGTCCCTGGGAAAGCTGTCCTTTTTCTCTTTCTCCGGCTGGAAGTAAACATCTGGCCACCGACTGCCGTACGCAGGCGTCCTGGGGGAGCCCCCCCCCCCCGGTTTCCTTTGGGACGCACCTTGGTGTCTCACAGAAGAGCCCACATTCCCAATTGGGGGCACACCAGCGTGGAATGTAAGGCTGTTTAGAACGGCGTACCTTGAGGCCGTGTGAAGGCCGTACAAACGAGAGCTTTCGAGCGAACAGGGCAGCGCTTCGCCATCGTCGTTGCACGTTCACGGAGCTTAATCAAACGAATGCATTTACTGCCTGTGGCTCAAACGCCAGAGAGGAGTTGGAAGGCATCCAGTGCCCTTTGACAGTTGTTACAACGAACGTGAGTGCACGGTGTCTCGTGAAATAAAGCCCTAGCACTGTTGAGGCCCTCCGTTAACGCATGCTTCTTCGCTCCTATGGCACTCCGAGGTGTTCCTGACGGGGGAAATCTGGACTTTTGCTTGAGGCCGGGGTGGGGCGAGGGGACTCACAGTTCTTGTGCCGGCGAGCTCCCGAGCGCTCCTGCTGAAGCTCCCAGCAAGGAACTGAGAGCAGCAGGCCTCACACGCGTAAACTCAGACTTCTGCTGTCACGAGTAAACTCAGACGTCTTGTGGGAGGCCTTCCGGCAGCAAAGAGAAGGTGGGCGCGAGCAGTGTACTTCAGGCAGCTTAGGACCCGCCCCTGTCTCGTTTACCACGGAGGGGAATAAGGTTTAGCCAGGGTCGCCCAGCTTCAAACCGGAGCTCCTATAGGGATCCTCAGCGGTTTCTGATTACCTCAAGGAAACACAACGGGAGGAGCAGGGCCCTTCCGTGGAGGCCCGTTTGGGCACAGGGACCTCTGCGTGGGAGCTACTGGGTAAGTATGGCAGTCCCTTAGGTAGGCCTCAGTGACCAAGGCTCTCTGGCTCATGCCTAGCTGTGTAAAGAAGTGTGGCAAACGTACGTACTGCTCCTCAGGCTGGGCGCACAGCCTAGCTTTCGCTTCTATGAGAGTGCTGTCCCGAGTCTCTTCCTGGAGCCAGTCGTCAGCACGGTGCCTTTTGGCACTGCAGTTCTCTTTCAGTCAAGGAGGCCGTTCGACTGGCAAAGGGAGTCTGCGCAGCACTGCTTTCGCGAGGCTCTTTGACGACTGGGGCACTCAACCCAGGCAAGCCAGAGAGCAGTACGTTGCCCTTGCTCTGAATGTGAAGAGCTTTCTCCAGGGGCCTGTTTAGGCTAAGGTTCCTCTAGAAGCCAGGAGCCGCCGTTCCGGCACGGAGAGAAGTCATCCTGCGAAACTGGCGAACGAGCTCCTCTCCTGTGTGCCCCCAGGAGCGTCGCAGAGTTAAGGCACTCCGTGGTGGAGTCTGGCCTCATGGAGACCCCTGCACACCCAACTCCCCCGACGTGAAACGCTGGGACTTACCTTGAGGCCTGAGGTCACCTTTCGTTTGGCCGGAGCTGAACATGTAGTGCCGTGGGAGGAGTTTCTAGCAAGGTATTGCCAGCACGGTGTTCCGCTTTGAGAGAACACGCAGCCTCGGCCCACAACGACAATCCTGCCGTGCAGAGACGTCGGGCCGCTAGTGCTGTTCGGGCAGCTTTGAAGCCAAGCGCACGGCGCCTCCAAACGGGGAGAAAGCGTACTCTCCCATCCGCGTCCCACTTTCAAGCTGAATGACGCAGCATGTTTCTCGGGAGGCTCTGCCGAGCTATCTAGTACAAGGGAGAGAGTGCCTGCCTCTGCCGAGAAAGGTTTTGACGTGGGGATTGCTGGACGTGCGGAAGAGCGTTCCCCAGGCCGTGCCAAGTTTAGGCTTTGGTGATTCTGGATGTTCCCAAGGGTCCAGAATTGTCCCTGGGAAAGCTGTCCTTTTTCTCTTTCTCCGGCTGGAAGTAAACATCTGGCCACCGACTGCCGTACGCAGGCGTCCTGGGGGAGCCCCCCCCCTCCCCGGTTTCCTTTGGGACGCACCTTGGTGTCTCACAGAAGAGCCCACATTCCCAATTGGGGGCACACCAGCGTGGAATGTAAGGCTGTTTAGAACGGCGTACCTTGAGGCCGTGTGAAGGCCGTACAAACGAGAGCTTTCGAGCGAACAGGGCAGCGCTTCGCCATCGTCGTTGCACGTTCACGGAGCTTAATCAAACGAATGCATTTACTGCCTGTGGCTCAAACGCCAGAGAGGAGTTGGAAGGCATCCAGTGCCCTTTGACAGTTGTTACAACGAACGTGAGTGCACGGTGTCTCGTGAAATAAAGCCCTAGCACTGTTGAGGCCCTCCGTTAACGCATGCTTCTTCGCTCCTATGGCACTCCGAGGTGTTCCTGACGGGGGAAATCTGGACTTTTGCTTGAGGCCGGGGTGGGGCGAGGGGACTCACAGTTCTTGTGCCGGCGAGCTCCCGAGCGCTCCTGCTGAAGCTCCCAGCAAGGAACTGAGAGCAGCAGGCCTCACACGCGTAAACTCAGACTTCTGCTGTCACGAGTAAACTCAGACGTCTTGTGGGAGGCCTTCCGGCAGCAAAGAGAAGGTGGGCGCGAGCAGTGTACTTCAGGCAGCTTAGGACCCGCCCCTGTCTCGTTTACCACGGAGGGGAATAAGGTTTAGCCAGGGTCGCCCAGCTTCAAACCGGAGCTCCTATAGGGATCCTCAGCGGTTTCTGATTACCTCAAGGAAACACAACGGGAGGAGCAGGGCCCTTCCGTGGAGGCCCGTTTGGGCACAGGGACCTCTGCGTGGGAGCTACTGGGTAAGTATGGCAGTCCCTTAGGTAGGCCTCAGTGACCAAGGCTCTCTGGCTCATGCCTAGCTGTGTAAAGAAGTGTGGCAAACGTACGTACTGCTCCTCAGGCTGGGCGCACAGCCTAGCTTTCGCTTCTATGAGAGTGCTGTCCCGAGTCTCTTCCTGGAGCCAGTCGTCAGCACGGTGCCTTTTGGCACTGCAGTTCTCTTTCAGTCAAGGAGGCCGTTCGACTGGCAAAGGGAGTCTGCGCAGCACTGCTTTCGCGAGGCTCTTTGACGACTGGGGCACTCAACCCAGGCAAGCCAGAGAGCAGTACGTTGCCCTTGCTCTGAATGTGAAGAGCTTTCTCCAGGGGCCTGTTTAGGCTAAGGTTCCTCTAGAAGCCAGGAGCCGCCGTTCCGGCACGGAGAGAAGTCATCCTGCGAAACTGGCGAACGAGCTCCTCTCCTGTGTGCCCCCAGGAGCGTCGCAGAGTTAAGGCACTCCGTGGTGGAGTCTGGCCTCATGGAGACCCCTGCACACCCAACTCCCCCGACGTGAAACGCTGGGACTTACCTTGAGGCCTGAGGTCACCTTTCGTTTGGCCGGAGCTGAACATGTAGTGCCGTGGGAGGAGTTTCTAGCAAGGTATTGCCAGCACGGTGTTCCGCTTTGAGAGAACACGCAGCCTCGGCCCACAACGACAATCCTGCCGTGCAGAGACGTCGGGCCGCTAGTGCTGTTCGGGCAGCTTTGAAGCCAAGCGCACGGCGCCTCCAAACGGGGAGAAAGCGTACTCTCCCATCCGCGTCCCACTTTCAAGCTGAATGACGCAGCATGTTTCTCGGGAGGCTCTGCCGAGCTATCTAGTACAAGGGAGAGAGTGCCTGCCTCTGCCGAGAAAGGTTTTGACGTGGGGATTGCTGGACGTGCGGAAGAGCGTTCCCCAGGCCGTGCCAAGTTTAGGCTTTGGTGATTCTGGATGTTCCCAAGGGTCCAGAATTGTCCCTGGGAAAGCTGTCCTTTTTCTCTTTCTCCGGCTGGAAGTAAACATCTGGCCACCGACTGCCGTACGCAGGCGTCCTGGGGGAGCCCCCCCCCTCCCCGGTTTCCTTTGGGACGCACCTTGGTGTCTCACAGAAGAGCCCACATTCCCAATTGGGGGCACACCAGCGTGGAATGTAAGGCTGTTTAGAACGGCGTACCTTGAGGCCGTGTGAAGGCCGTACAAACGAGAGCTTTCGAGCGAACAGGGCAGCGCTTCGCCATCGTCGTTGCACGTTCACGGAGCTTAATCAAACGAATGCATTTACTGCCTGTGGCTCAAACGCCAGAGAGGAGTTGGAAGGCATCCAGTGCCCTTTGACAGTTGTTACAACGAACGTGAGTGCACGGTGTCTCGTGAAATAAAGCCCTAGCACTGTTGAGGCCCTCCGTTAACGCATGCTTCTTCGCTCCTATGGCACTCCGAGGTGTTCCTGACGGGGGAAATCTGGACTTTTGCTTGAGGCCGGGGTGGGGCGAGGGGACTCACAGTTCTTGTGCCGGCGAGCTCCCGAGCGCTCCTGCTGAAGCTCCCAGCAAGGAACTGAGAGCAGCAGGCCTCACACGCGTAAACTCAGACTTCTGCTGTCACGAGTAAACTCAGACGTCTTGTGGGAGGCCTTCCGGCAGCAAAGAGAAGGTGGGCGCGAGCAGTGTACTTCAGGCAGCTTAGGACCCGCCCCTGTCTCGTTTACCACGGAGGGGAATAAGGTTTAGCCAGGGTCGCCCAGCTTCAAACCGGAGCTCCTATAGGGATCCTCAGCGGTTTCTGATTACCTCAAGGAAACACAACGGGAGGAGCAGGGCCCTTCCGTGGAGGCCCGTTTGGGCACAGGGACCTCTGCGTGGGAGCTACTGGGTAAGTATGGCAGTCCCTTAGGTAGGCCTCAGTGACCAAGGCTCTCTGGCTCATGCCTAGCTGTGTAAAGAAGTGTGGCAAACGTACGTACTGCTCCTCAGGCTGGGCGCACAGCCTAGCTTTCGCTTCTATGAGAGTGCTGTCCCGAGTCTCTTCCTGGAGCCAGTCGTCAGCACGGTGCCTTTTGGCACTGCAGTTCTCTTTCAGTCAAGGAGGCCGTTCGACTGGCAAAGGGAGTCTGCGCAGCACTGCTTTCGCGAGGCTCTTTGACGACTGGGGCACTCAACCCAGGCAAGCCAGAGAGCAGTACGTTGCCCTTGCTCTGAATGTGAAGAGCTTTCTCCAGGGGCCTGTTTAGGCTAAGGTTCCTCTAGAAGCCAGGAGCCGCCGTTCCGGCACGGAGAGAAGTCATCCTGCGAAACTGGCGAACGAGCTCCTCTCCTGTGTGCCCCCAGGAGCGTCGCAGAGTTAAGGCACTCCGTGGTGGAGTCTGGCCTCATGGAGACCCCTGCACACCCAACTCCCCGACGTGAAACGCTGGGACTTACCTTGAGGCCTGAGGTCACCTTTCGTTTGGCCGGAGCTGAACATGTAGTGCCGTGGGAGGAGTTTCTAGCAAGGTATTGCCAGCACGGTGTTCCGCTTTGAGAGAACACGCAGCCTCGGCCCACAACGACAATCCTGCCGTGCAGAGACGTCGGGCCGCTAGTGCTATTCGGGCAGCTTTGAAGCCAAGCGCACGGCGCCTCCAAACGGGGAGAAAGCGTACTCTCCCATCCGCGTCCCACTTTCAAGCTGAATGACGCAGCATGTTTCTCGGGAGGCTCTGCCGAGCTATCTAGTACAAGGGAGAGAGTGCCTGCCTCTGCCGAGAAAGGTTTTGACGTGGGGATTGCTGGACGTGTGGAAGAGCGTTCCCCAGGCCGTGCCAAGTTTAGGCTTTGGTGATTCTGGATGTTCCCAAGGGTCCAGAATTGTCCCTGGGAAAGCTGTCCTTTTTCTCTTTCTCCGGCTGGAAGTAAACATCTGGCCACCGACTGCCGTACGCAGGCGTCCTGGGGGAGCCCCCCCCCTCCCCGGTTTCCTTTGGGACGCACCTTGGTGTCTCACAGAAGAGCCCACATTCCCAATTGGGGGCACACCAGCGTGGAATGTAAGGCTGTTTAGAACGGCGTACCTTGAGGCCGTGTGAAGGCCGTACAAACGAGAGCTTTCGAGCGAACAGGGCAGCGCTTCGCCATCGTCGTTGCACGTTCACGGAGCTTAATCAAACGAATGCATTTACTGCCTGTGGCTCAAACGCCAGAGAGGAGTTGGAAGGCATCCAGTGCCCTTTGACAGTTGTTACAACGAACGTGAGTGCACGGTGTCTCGTGAAATAAAGCCCTAGCACTGTTGAGGCCCTCCGTTAACGCATGCTTCTTCGCTCCTATGGCACTCCGAGGTGTTCCTGACGGGGGAAATCTGGACTTTTGCTTGAGGCCGGGGTGGGGCGAGGGGACTCACAGTTCTTGTGCCGGCGAGCTCCCGAGCGCTCCTGCTGAAGCTCCCAGCAAGGAACTGAGAGCAGCAGGCCTCACACGCGTAAACTCAGACTTCTGCTGTCACGAGTAAACTCAGACGTCTTGTGGGAGGCCTTCCGGCAGCAAAGAGAAGGTGGGCGCGAGCAGTGTACTTCAGGCAGCTTAGGACCCGCCCCTGTCTCGTTTACCACGGAGGGGAATAAGGTTTAGCCAGGGTCGCCCAGCTTCAAACCGGAGCTCCTATAGGGATCCTCAGCGGTTTCTGATTACCTCAAGGAAACACAACGGGAGGAGCAGGGCCCTTCCGTGGAGGCCCGTTTGGGCACAGGGACCTCTGCGTGGGAGCTACTGGGTAAGTATGGCAGTCCCTTAGGTAGGCCTCAGTGACCAAGGCTCTCTGGCTCATGCCTAGCTGTGTAAAGAAGTGTGGCAAACGTACGTACTGCTCCTCAGGCTGGGCGCACAGCCTAGCTTTCGCTTCTATGAGAGTGCTGTCCCGAGTCTCTTCCTGGAGCCAGTCGTCAGCACGGTGCCTTTTGGCACTGCAGTTCTCTTTCAGTCAAGGAGGCCGTTCGACTGGCAAAGGGAGTCTGCGCAGCACTGCTTTCGCGAGGCTCTTTGACGACTGGGGCACTCAACCCAGGCAAGCCAGAGAGCAGTACGTTGCCCTTGCTCTGAATGTGAAGAGCTTTCTCCAGGGGCCTGTTTAGGCTAAGGTTCCTCTAGAAGCCAGGAGCCGCCGTTCCGGCACGGAGAGAAGTCATCCTGCGAAACTGGCGAACGAGCTCCTCTCCTGTGTGCCCCCAGGAGCGTCGCAGAGTTAAGGCACTCCGTGGTGGAGTCTGGCCTCACGGAGACCCCTGCACACCCAACTCCCCCGACGTGAAACGCTGGGACTTACCTTGAGGCCTGAGGTCACCTTTCGTTTGGCCGGAGCTGAACATGTAGTGCCGTGGGAGGAGTTTCTAGCAAGGTATTGCCAGCACGGTGTTCCGCTTTGAGAGAACACGCAGCCTCGGCCCACAACGACAATCCTGCCGTGCAGAGACGTCGGGCCGCTAGTGCTGTTCGGGCAGCTTTGAAGCCAAGCGCACGGCGCCTCCAAACGGGGAGAAAGCGTACTCTCCCATCCGCGTCCCACTTTCAAGCTGAATGACGCAGCATGTTTCTCGGGAGGCTCTGCCGAGCTATCTAGTACAAGGGAGAGAGTGCCTGCCTCTGCCGAGAAAGGTTTTGACGTCGGGATTGCTGGACGTGCGGAAGAGCGTTCCCCAGGCCGTGCCAAGTTTAGGCTTTGGTGATTCTGGATGTTCCCAAGGGTCCAGAATTGTCCCTGGGAAAGCTGTCCTTTTTCTCTTTCTCCGGCTGGAAGTAAACATCTGGCCACCGACTGCCGTACGCAGGCGTCCTGGGGGAGCCCCCCCCCTCCCCGGTTTCCTTTGGGACGCACCTTGGTGTCTCACAGAAGAGCCCACATTCCCAATTGGGGGCACACCAGCGTGGAATGTAAGGCTGTTTAGAACGGCGTACCTTGAGGCCGTGTGAAGGCCGTACAAACGAGAGCTTTCGAGCGAACAGGGCAGCGCTTCGCCATCGTCGTTGCACGTTCACGGAGCTTAATCAAACGAATGCATTTACTGCCTGTGGCTCAAACGCCAGAGAGGAGTTGGAAGGCATCCAGTGCCCTTTGACAGTTGTTACAACGAACGTGAGTGCACGGTGTCTCGTGAAATAAAGCCCTAGCACTGTTGAGGCCCTCCGTTAACGCATGCTTCTTCGCTCCTATGGCACTCCGAGGTGTTCCTGACGGGGGAAATCTGGACTTTTGCTTGAGGCCGGGGTGGGGCGAGGGGACTCACAGTTCTTGTGCCGGCGAGCTCCCGAGCGCTCCTGCTGAAGCTCCCAGCAAGGAACTGAGAGCAGCAGGCCTCACACGCGTAAACTCAGACTTCTGCTGTCACGAGTAAACTCAGACGTCTTGTGGGAGGCCTTCCGGCAGCAAAGAGAAGGTGGGCGCGAGCAGTGTACTTCAGGCAGCTTAGGACCCGCCCCTGTCTCGTTTACCACGGAGGGGAATAAGGTTTAGCCAGGGTCGCCCAGCTTCAAACCGGAGCTCCTATAGGGATCCTCAGCGGTTTCTGATTACCTCAAGGAAACACAACGGGAGGAGCAGGGCCCTTCCGTGGAGGCCCGTTTGGGCACAGGGACCTCTGCGTGGGAGCTACTGGGTAAGTATGGCAGTCCCTTAGGTAGGCCTCAGTGACCAAGGCTCTCTGGCTCATGCCTAGCTGTGTAAAGAAGTGTGGCAAACGTACGTACTGCTCCTCAGGCTGGGCGCACAGCCTAGCTTTCGCTTCTATGAGAGTGCTGTCCCGAGTCTCTTCCTGGAGCCAGTCGTCAGCACGGTGCCTTTTGGCACTGCAGTTCTCTTTCAGTCAAGGAGGCCGTTCGACTGGCAAAGGGAGTCTGCGCAGCACTGCTTTCGCGAGGCTCTTTGACGACTGGGGCACTCAACCCAGGCAAGCCAGAGAGCAGTACGTTGCCCTTGCTCTGAATGTGAAGAGCTTTCTCCAGGGGCCTGTTTAGGCTAAGGTTCCTCTAGAAGCCAGGAGCCGCCGTTCCGGCACGGAGAGAAGTCATCCTGCGAAACTGGCGAACGAGCTCCTCTCCTGTGTGCCCCCAGGAGCGTCGCAGAGTTAAGGCACTCCGTGGTGGAGTCTGGCCTCATGGAGACCCCTGCACACCCAACTCCCCCGACGTGAAACGCTGGGACTTACCTTGAGGCCTGAGGTCACCTTTCGTTTGGCCGGAGCTGAACATGTAGTGCCGTGGGAGGAGTTTCTAGCAAGGTATTGCCAGCACGGTGTTCCGCTTTGAGAGAACACGCAGCCTCGGCCCACAACGACAATCCTGCCGTGCAGAGACGTCGGGCCGCTAGTGCTGTTCGGGCAGCTTTGAAGCCAAGCGCACGGCGCCTCCAAACGGGGAGAAAGCGTACTCTCCCATCCGCGTCCCACTTTCAAGCTGAATGACGCAGCATGTTTCTCGGGAGGCTCTGCCGAGCTATCTAGTACAAGGGAGAGAGTGCCTGCCTCTGCCGAGAAAGGTTTTGACGTGGGGATTGCTGGACGTGCGGAAGAGCGTTCCCCAGGCCGTGCCAAGTTTAGGCTTTGGTGATTCTGGATGTTCCCAAGGGTCCAGAATTGTCCCTGGGAAAGCTGTCCTTTTTCTCTTTCTCCGGCTGGAAGTAAACATCTGGCCACCGACTGCCGTACGCAGGCGTCCTGGGGGAGCCCCCCCCCTCCCCGGTTTCCTTTGGGACGCACCTTGGTGTCTCACAGAAGAGCCCACATTCCCAATTGGGGGCACACCAGCGTGGAATGTAAGGCTGTTTAGAACGGCGTACCTTGAGGCCGTGTGAAGGCCGTACAAACGAGAGCTTTCGAGCGAACAGGGCAGCGCTTCGCCATCGTCGTTGCACGTTCACGGAGCTTAATCAAACGAATGCATTTACTGCCTGTGGCTCAAACGCCAGAGAGGAGTTGGAAGGCATCCAGTGCCCTTTGACAGTTGTTACAACGAACGTGAGTGCACGGTGTCTCGTGAAATAAAGCCCTAGCACTGTTGAGGCCCTCCGTTAACGCATGCTTCTTCGCTCCTATGGCACTCCGAGGTGTTCCTGACGGGGGAAATCTGGACTTTTGCTTGAGGCCGGGGTGGGGCGAGGGGACTCACAGTTCTTGTGCCGGCGAGCTCCCGAGCGCTCCTGCTGAAGCTCCCAGCAAGGAACTGAGAGCAGCAGGCCTCACACGCGTAAACTCAGACTTCTGCTGTCACGAGTAAACTCAGACGTCTTGTGGGAGGCCTTCCGGCAGCAAAGAGAAGGTGGGCGCGAGCAGTGTACTTCAGGCAGCTTAGGACCCGCCCCTGTCTCGTTTACCACGGAGGGGAATAAGGTTTAGCCAGGGTCGCCCAGCTTCAAACCGGAGCTCCTATAGGGATCCTCAGCGGTTTCTGATTACCTCAAGGAAACACAACGGGAGGAGCAGGGCCCTTCCGTGGAGGCCCGTTTGGGCACAGGGACCTCTGCGTGGGAGCTACTGGGTAAGTATGGCAGTCCCTTAGGTAGGCCTCAGTGACCAAGGCTCTCTGGCTCATGCCTAGCTGTGTAAAGAAGTGTGGCAAACGTACGTACTGCTCCTCAGGCTGGGCGCACAGCCTAGCTTTCGCTTCTATGAGAGTGCTGTCCCGAGTCTCTTCCTGGAGCCAGTCGTCAGCACGGTGCCTTTTGGCACTGCAGTTCTCTTTCAGTCAAGGAGGCCGTTCGACTGGCAAAGGGAGTCTGCGCAGCACTGCTTTCGCGAGGCTCTTTGACGACTGGGGCACTCAACCCAGGCAAGCCAGAGAGCAGTACGTTGCCCTTGCTCTGAATGTGAAGAGCTTTCTCCAGGGGCCTGTTTAGGCTAAGGTTCCTCTAGAAGCCAGGAGCCGCCGTTCCGGCACGGAGAGAAGTCATCCTGCGAAACTGGCGAACGAGCTCCTCTCCTGTGTGCCCCCAGGAGCGTCGCAGAGTTAAGGCACTCCGTGGTGGAGTCTGGCCTCATGGAGACCCCTGCACACCCAACTCCCCCGACGTGAAACGCTGGGACTTACCTTGAGGCCTGAGGTCACCTTTCGTTTGGCCGGAGCTGAACATGTAGTGCCGTGGGAGGAGTTTCTAGCAAGGTATTGCCAGCACGGTGTTCCGCTTTGAGAGAACACGCAGCCTCGGCCCACAACGACAATCCTGCCGTGCAGAGACGTCGGGCCGCTAGTGCTGTTCGGGCAGCTTTGAAGCCAAGCGCACGGCGCCTCCAAACGGGGAGAAAGCGTACTCTCCCATCCGCGTCCCGCTTTCAAGCTGAATGACGCAGCATGTTTCTCGGGAGGCTCTGCCGAGCTATCTAGTACAAGGGAGAGAGTGCCTGCCTCTGCCGAGAAAGGTTTTGACGTGGGGATTGCTGGACGTGCGGAAGAGCGTTCCCCAGGCCGTGCCAAGTTTAGGCTTTGGTGATTCTGGATGTTCCCAAGGGTCCAGAATTGTCCCTGGGAAAGCTGTCCTTTTTCTCTTTCTCCGGCTGGAAGTAAACATCTGGCCACCGACTGCCGTACGCAGGCGTCCTGGGGGAGCCCCCCCCCTCCCCGGTTTCCTTTGGGACGCACCTTGGTGTCTCACAGAAGAGCCCACATTCCCAATTGGGGGCACACCAGCGTGGAATGTAAGGCTGTTTAGAACGGCGTACCTTGAGGCCGTGTGAAGGCCGTACAAACGAGAGCTTTCGAGCGAACAGGGCAGCGCTTCGCCATCGTCGTTGCACGTTCACGGAGCTTAATCAAACGAATGCATTTACTGCCTGTGGCTCAAACGCCAGAGAGGAGTTGGAAGGCATCCAGTGCCCTTTGACAGTTGTTACAACGAACGTGAGTGCACGGTGTCTCGTGAAATAAAGCCCTAGCACTGTTGAGGCCCTCCGTTAACGCATGCTTCTTCGCTCCTATGGCACTCCGAGGTGTTCCTGACGGGGGAAATCTGGACTTTTGCTTGAGGCCGGGGTGGGGCGAGGGGACTCACAGTTCTTGTGCCGGCGAGCTCCCGAGCGCTCCTGCTGAAGCTCCCAGCAAGGAACTGAGAGCAGCAGGCCTCACACGCGTAAACTCAGACTTCTGCTGTCACGAGTAAACTCAGACGTCTTGTGGGAGGCCTTCCGGCAGCAAAGAGAAGGTGGGCGCGAGCAGTGTACTTCAGGCAGCTTAGGACCCGCCCCTGTCTCGTTTACCACGGAGGGGAATAAGGTTTAGCCAGGGTCGCCCAGCTTCAAACCGGAGCTCCTATAGGGATCCTCAGCGGTTTCTGATTACCTCAAGGAAACACAACGGGAGGAGCAGGGCCCTTCCGTGGAGGCCCGTTTGGGCACAGGGACCTCTGCGTGGGAGCTACTGGGTAAGTATGGCAGTCCCTTAGGTAGGCCTCAGTGACCAAGGCTCTCTGGCTCATGCCTAGCTGTGTAAAGAAGTGTGGCAAACGTACGTACTGCTCCTCAGGCTGGGCGCACAGCCTAGCTTTCGCTTCTATGAGAGTGCTGTCCCGAGTCTCTTCCTGGAGCCAGTCGTCAGCACGGTGCCTTTTGGCACTGCAGTTCTCTTTCAGTCAAGGAGGCCGTTCGACTGGCAAAGGGAGTCTGCGCAGCACTGCTTTCGCGAGGCTCTTTGACGACTGGGGCACTCAACCCAGGCAAGCCAGAGAGCAGTACGTTGCCCTTGCTCTGAATGTGAAGAGCTTTCTCCAGGGGCCTGTTTAGGCTAAGGTTCCTCTAGAAGCCAGGAGCCGCCGTTCCGGCACGGAGAGAAGTCATCCTGCGAAACTGGCGAACGAGCTCCTCTCCTGTGTGCCCCCAGGAGCGTCGCAGAGTTAAGGCACTCCGTGGTGGAGTCTGGCCTCATGGAGACCCCTGCACACCCAACTCCCCCGACGTGAAACGCTGGGACTTACCTTGAGGCCTGAGGTCACCTTTCGTTTGGCCGGAGCTGAACATGTAGTGCCGTGGGAGGAGTTTCTAGCAAGGTATTGCCAGCACGGTGTTCCGCTTTGAGAGAACACGCAGCCTCGGCCCACAACGACAATCCTGCCGTGCAGAGACGTCGGGCCGCTAGTGCTGTTCGGGCAGCTTTGAAGCCAAGCGCACGGCGCCTCCAAACGGGGAGAAAGCGTACTCTCCCATCCGCGTCCCACTTTCAAGCTGAATGACGCAGCATGTTTCTCGGGAGGCTCTGCCGAGCTATCTAGTACAAGGGAGAGAGTGCCTGCCTCTGCCGAGAAAGGTTTTGACGTGGGGATTGCTGGACGTGCGGAAGAGCGTTCCCCAGGCCGTGCCAAGTTTAGGCTTTGGTGATTCTGGATGTTCCCAAGGGTCCAGAATTGTCCCTGGGAAAGCTGTCCTTTTTCTCTTTCTCCGGCTGGAAGTAAACATCTGGCCACCGACTGCCGTACGCAGGCGTCCTGGGGGAGCCCCCCCCCTCCCCGGTTTCCTTTGGGACGCACCTTGGTGTCTCACAGAAGAGCCCACATTCCCAATTGGGGGCACACCAGCGTGGAATGTAAGGCTGTTTAGAACGGCGTACCTTGAGGCCGTGTGAAGGCCGTACAAACGAGAGCTTTCGAGCGAACAGGGCAGCGCTTCGCCATCGTCGTTGCACGTTCACGGAGCTTAATCAAACGAATGCATTTACTGCCTGTGGCTCAAACGCCAGAGAGGAGTTGGAAGGCATCCAGTGCCCTTTGACAGTTGTTACAACGAACGTGAGTGCACGGTGTCTCGTGAAATAAAGCCCTAGCACTGTTGAGGCCCTCCGTTAACGCATGCTTCTTCGCTCCTATGGCACTCCGAGGTGTTCCTGACGGGGGAAATCTGGACTTTTGCTTGAGGCCGGGGTGGGGCGAGGGGACTCACAGTTCTTGTGCCGGCGAGCTCCCGAGCGCTCCTGCTGAAGCTCCCAGCAAGGAACTGAGAGCAGCAGGCCTCACACGCGTAAACTCAGACTTCTGCTGTCACGAGTAAACTCAGACGTCTTGTGGGAGGCCTTCCGGCAGCAAAGAGAAGGTGGGCGCGAGCAGTGTACTTCAGGCAGCTTAGGACCCGCCCCTGTCTCGTTTACCACGGAGGGGAATAAGGTTTAGCCAGGGTCGCCCAGCTTCAAACCGGAGCTCCTATAGGGATCCTCAGCGGTTTCTGATTACCTCAAGGAAACACAACGGGAGGAGCAGGGCCCTTCCGTGGAGGCCCGTTTGGGCACAGGGACCTCTGCGTGGGAGCTACTGGGTAAGTATGGCAGTCCCTTAGGTAGGCCTCAGTGACCAAGGCTCTCTGGCTCATGCCTAGCTGTGTAAAGAAGTGTGGCAAACGTACGTACTGCTCCTCAGGCTGGGCGCACAGCCTAGCTTTCGCTTCTATGAGAGTGCTGTCCCGAGTCTCTTCCTGGAGCCAGTCGTCAGCACGGTGCCTTTTGGCACTGCAGTTCTCTTTCAGTCAAGGAGGCCGTTCGACTGGCAAAGGGAGTCTGCGCAGCACTGCTTTCGCGAGGCTCTTTGACGACTGGGGCACTCAACCCAGGCAAGCCAGAGAGCAGTACGTTGCCCTTGCTCTGAATGTGAAGAGCTTTCTCCAGGGGCCTGTTTAGGCTAAGGTTCCTCTAGAAGCCAGGAGCCGCCGTTCCGGCACGGAGAGAAGTCATCCTGCGAAACTGGCGAACGAGCTCCTCTCCTGTGTGCCCCCAGGAGCGTCGCAGAGTTAAGGCACTCCGTGGTGGAGTCTGGCCTCATGGAGACCCCTGCACACCCAACTCCCCCGACGTGAAACGCTGGGACTTACCTTGAGGCCTGAGGTCACCTTTCGTTTGGCCGGAGCTGAACATGTAGTGCCGTGGGAGGAGTTTCTAGCAAGGTATTGCCAGCACGGTGTTCCGCTTTGAGAGAACACGCAGCCTCGGCCCACAACGACAATCCTGCCGTGCAGAGACGTCGGGCCGCTAGTGCTGTTCGGGCAGCTTTGAAGCCAAGCGCACGGCGCCTCCAAACGGGGAGAAAGCGTACTCTCCCATCCGCGTCCCGCTTTCAAGCTGAATGACGCAGCATGTTTCTCGGGAGGCTCTGCCGAGCTATCTAGTACAAGGGAGAGAGTGCCTGCCTCTGCCGAGAAAGGTTTTGACGTGGGGATTGCTGGACGTGCGGAAGAGCGTTCCCCAGGCCGTGCCAAGTTTAGGCTTTGGTGATTCTGGATGTTCCCAAGGGTCCAGAATTGTCCCTGGGAAAGCTGTCCTTTTTCTCTTTCTCCGGCTGGAAGTAAACATCTGGCCACCGACTGCCGTACGCAGGCGTCCTGGGGGAGCCTCCCCCTCCCCGGTTTCCTTTGGGACGCACCTTGGTGTCTCACAGAAGAGCCCACATTCCCAATTGGGGGCACACCAGCGTGGAATGTAAGGCTGTTTAGAACGGCGTACCTTGAGGCCGTGTGAAGGCCGTACAAACGAGAGCTTTCGAGCGAACAGGGCAGCGCTTCGCCATCGTCGTTGCACGTTCACGGAGCTTAATCAAACGAATGCATTTACTTCCTGTGGCTCAAACGCCAGAGAGGAGTTGGAAGGCATCCAGTGCCCTTTGACAGTTGTTACAACGAACGTGAGTGCACGGTGTCTCGTGAAATAAAGCCCTAGCACTGTTGAGGCCCTCCGTTAACGCATGCTTCTTCGCTCCTATGGCACTCCGAGGTGTTCCTGACGGGGGAAATCTGGACTTTTGCTTGAGGCCGGGGTGGGGCGAGGGGACTCACAGTTCTTGTGCCGGCGAGCTCCCGAGCGCTCCTGCTGAAGCTCCCAGCAAGGAACTGAGAGCAGCAGGCCTCACACGCGTAAACTCAGACTTCTGCTGTCACGAGTAAACTCAGACGTCTTGTGGGAGGCCTTCCGGCAGCAAAGAGAAGGTGGGCGCGAGCAGTGTACTTCAGGCAGCTTAGGACCCGCCACTGTCTCGTTTACCACGGAGGGGAATAAGGTTTAGCCAGGGTCGCCCAGCTTCAAACCGGAGCTCCTATAGGGATCCTCAGCGGTTTCTGATTACCTCAAGGAAACACAACGGGAGGAGCAGGGCCCTTCCGTGGAGGCCCGTTTGGGCACAGGGACCTCTGCGTGGGAGCTACTGGGTAAGTATGGCAGTCCCTTAGGTAGGCCTCAGTGACCAAGGCTCTCTGGCTCATGCCTAGCTGTGTAAAGAAGTGTGGCAAACGTACGTACTGCTCCTCAGGCTGGGCGCACAGCCTAGCTTTCGCTTCTATGAGAGTGCTGTCCCGAGTCTCTTCCTGGAGCCAGTCGTCAGCACGGTGCCTTTTGGCACTGCAGTTCTCTTTCAGTCAAGGAGGCCGTTCGACTGGCAAAGGGAGTCTGCGCAGCACTGCTTTCGCGAGGCTCTTTGACGACTGGGGCACTCAACCCAGGCAAGCCAGAGAGCAGTACGTTGCCCTTGCTCTGAATGTGAAGAGCTTTCTCCAGGGGCCTGTTTAGGCTAAGGTTCCTCTAGAAGCCAGGAGCCGCCGTTCCGGCACGGAGAGAAGTCATCCTGCGAAACTGGCGAACGAGCTCCTCTCCTGTGTGCCCCCAGGAGCGTCGCAGAGTTAAGGCACTCCGTGGTGGAGTCTGGCCTCACGGAGACCCCTGCACACCCAACTCCCCCGACGTGAAACGCTGGGACTTACCTTGAGGCCTGAGGTCACCTTTCGTTTGGCCGGAGCTGAACATGTAGTGCCGTGGGAGGAGTTTCTAGCAAGGTATTGCCAGCACGGTGTTCCGCTTTGAGAGAACACGCAGCCTCGGCCCACAACGACAATCCTGCCGTGCAGAGACGTCGGGCCGCTAGTGCTGTTCGGGCAGCTTTGAAGCCAAGCGCACGGCGCCTCCAAACGGGGAGAAAGCGTACTCTCCCATCCGCGTCCCACTTTCAAGCTGAATGACGCAGCATGTTTCTCGGGAGGCTCTGCCGAGCTATCTAGTACAAGGGAGAGAGTGCCTGCCTCTGCCGAGAAAGGTTTTGACGTGGGGATTGCTGGACGTGCGGAAGAGCGTTCCCCAGGCCGTGCCAAGTTTAGGCTTTGGTGATTCTGGATGTTCCCAAGGGTCCAGAATTGTCCCTGGGAAAGCTGTCCTTTTTCTCTTTCTCCGGCTGGAAGTAAACATCTGGCCACCGACTGCCGTACGCAGGCGTCCTGGGGGAGCCCCCCCCCTCCCCGGTTTCCTTTGGGACGCACCTTGGTGTCTCACAGAAGAGCCCACATTCCCAATTGGGGGCACACCAGCGTGGAATGTAAGGCTGTTTAGAACGGCGTACCTTGAGGCCGTGTGAAGGCCGTACAAACGAGAGCTTTCGAGCGAACAGGGCAGCGCTTCGCCATCGTCGTTGCACGTTCACGGAGCTTAATCAAACGAATGCATTTACTGCCTGTGGCTCAAACGCCAGAGAGGAGTTGGAAGGCATCCAGTGCCCTTTGACAGTTGTTACAACGAACGTGAGTGCACGGTGTCTCGTGAAATAAAGCCCTAGCACTGTTGAGGCCCTCCGTTAACGCATGCTTCTTCGCTCCTATGGCACTCCGAGGTGTTCCTGACGGGGGAAATCTGGACTTTTGCTTGAGGCCGGGGTGGGGCGAGGGGACTCACAGTTCTTGTGCCGGCGAGCTCCCGAGCGCTCCTGCTGAAGCTCCCAGCAAGGAACTGAGAGCAGCAGGCCTCACACGCGTAAACTCAGACTTCTGCTGTCACGAGTAAACTCAGACGTCTTGTGGGAGGCCTTCCGGCAGCAAAGAGAAGGTGGGCGCGAGCAGTGTACTTCAGGCAGCTTAGGACCCGCCCCTGTCTCGTTTACCACGGAGGGGAATAAGGTTTAGCCAGGGTCGCCCAGCTTCAAACCGGAGCTCCTATAGGGATCCTCAGCGGTTTCTGATTACCTCAAGGAAACACAACGGGAGGAGCAGGGCCCTTCCGTGGAGGCCCGTTTGGGCACAGGGACCTCTGCGTGGGAGCTACTGGGTAAGTATGGCAGTCCCTTAGGTAGGCCTCAGTGACCAAGGCTCTCTGGCTCATGCCTAGCTGTGTAAAGAAGTGTGGCAAACGTACGTACTGCTCCTCAGGCTGGGCGCACAGCCTAGCTTTCGCTTCTATGAGAGTGCTGTCCCGAGTCTCTTCCTGGAGCCAGTCGTCAGCACGGTGCCTTTTGGCACTGCAGTTCTCTTTCAGTCAAGGAGGCCGTTCGACTGGCAAAGGGAGTCTGCGCAGCACTGCTTTCGCGAGGCTCTTTGACGACTGGGGCACTCAACCCAGGCAAGCCAGAGAGCAGTACGTTGCCCTTGCTCTGAATGTGAAGAGCTTTCTCCAGGGGCCTGTTTAGGCTAAGGTTCCTCTAGAAGCCAGGAGCCGCCGTTCCGGCACGGAGAGAAGTCATCCTGCGAAACTGGCGAACGAGCTCCTCTCCTGTGTGCCCCCAGGAGCGTCGCAGAGTTAAGGCACTCCGTGGTGGAGTCTGGCCTCATGGAGACCCCTGCACACCCAACTCCCCCGACGTGAAACGCTGGGACTTACCTTGAGGCCTGAGGTCACCTTTCGTTTGGCCGGAGCTGAACATGTAGTGCCGTGGGAGGAGTTTCTAGCAAGGTATTGCCAGCACGGTGTTCCGCTTTGAGAGAACACGCAGCCTCGGCCCACAACGACAATCCTGCCGTGCAGAGACGTCGGGCCGCTAGTGCTGTTCGGGCAGCTTTGAAGCCAAGCGCACGGCGCCTCCAAACGGGGAGAAAGCGTACTCTCCCATCCGCGTCCCGCTTTCAAGCTGAATGACGCAGCATGTTTCTCGGGAGGCTCTGCCGAGCTATCTAGTACAAGGGAGAGAGTGCCTGCCTCTGCCGAGAAAGGTTTTGACGTGGGGATTGCTGGACGTGCGGAAGAGCGTTCCCCAGGCCGTGCCAAGTTTAGGCTTTGGTGATTCTGGATGTTCCCAAGGGTCCAGAATTGTCCCTGGGAAAGCTGTCCTTTTTCTCTTTCTCCGGCTGGAAGTAAACATCTGGCCACCGACTGCCGTACGCAGGCGTCCTGGGGGAGCCCCCCCCCTCCCCGGTTTCCTTTGGGACGCACCTTGGTGTCTCACAGAAGAGCCCACATTCCCAATTGGGGGCACACCAGCGTGGAATGTAAGGCTGTTTAGAACGGCGTACCTTGAGGCCGTGTGAAGGCCGTACAAACGAGAGCTTTCGAGCGAACAGGGCAGCGCTTCGCCATCGTCGTTGCACGTTCACGGAGCTTAATCAAACGAATGCATTTACTGCCTGTGGCTCAAACGCCAGAGAGGAGTTGGAAGGCATCCAGTGCCCTTTGACAGTTGTTACAACGAACGTGAGTGCACGGTGTCTCGTGAAATAAAGCCCTAGCACTGTTGAGGCCCTCCGTTAACGCATGCTTCTTCGCTCCTATGGCACTCCGAGGTGTTCCTGACGGGGGAAATCTGGACTTTTGCTTGAGGCCGGGGTGGGGCGAGGGGACTCACAGTTCTTGTGCCGGCGAGCTCCCGAGCGCTCCTGCTGAAGCTCCCAGCAAGGAACTGAGAGCAGCAGGCCTCACACGCGTAAACTCAGACTTCTGCTGTCACGAGTAAACTCAGACGTCTTGTGGGAGGCCTTCCGGCAGCAAAGAGAAGGTGGGCGCGAGCAGTGTACTTCAGGCAGCTTAGGACCCGCCCCTGTCTCGTTTACCACGGAGGGGAATAAGGTTTAGCCAGGGTCGCCCAGCTTCAAACCGGAGCTCCTATAGGGATCCTCAGCGGTTTCTGATTACCTCAAGGAAACACAACGGGAGGAGCAGGGCCCTTCCGTGGAGGCCCGTTTGGGCACAGGGACCTCCGCGTGGGAGCTACTGGGTAAGTATGGCAGTCCCTTAGGTAGGCCTCAGTGACCAAGGCTCTCTGGCTCATGCCTAGCTGTGTAAAGAAGTGTGGCAAACGTACGTACTGCTCCTCAGGCTGGGCGCACAGCCTAGCTTTCGCTTCTATGAGAGTGCTGTCCCGAGTCTCTTCCTGGAGCCAGTCGTCAGCACGGTGCCTTTTGGCACTGCAGTTCTCTTTCAGTCAAGGAGGCCGTTCGACTGGCAAAGGGAGTCTGCGCAGCACTGCTTTCGCGAGGCTCTTTGACGACTGGGGCACTCAACCCAGGCAAGCCAGAGAGCAGTACGTTGCCCTTGCTCTGAATGTGAAGAGCTTTCTCCAGGGGCCTGTTTAGGCTAAGGTTCCTCTAGAAGCCAGGAGCCGCCGTTCCGGCACGGAGAGAAGTCATCCTGCGAAACTGGCGAACGAGCTCCTCTCCTGTGTGCCCCCAGGAGCGTCGCAGAGTTAAGGCACTCCGTGGTGGAGTCTGGCCTCACGGAGACCCCTGCACACCCAACTCCCCCGACGTGAAACGCTGGGACTTACCTTGAGGCCTGAGGTCACCTTTCGTTTGGCCGGAGCTGAACATGTAGTGCCGTGGGAGGAGTTTCTAGCAAGGTATTGCCAGCACGGTGTTCCGCTTTGAGAGAACACGCAGCCTCGGCCCACAACGACAATCCTGCCGTGCAGAGACGTCGGGCCGCTAGTGCTGTTCGGGCAGCTTTGAAGCCAAGCGCACGGCGCCTCCAAACGGGGAGAAAGCGTACTCTCCCATCCGCGTCCCGCTTTCAAGCTGAATGACGCAGCATGTTTCTCGGGAGGCTCTGCCGAGCTATCTAGTACAAGGGAGAGAGTGCCTGCCTCTGCCGAGAAAGGTTTTGACGTGGGGATTGCTGGACGTGCGGAAGAGCGTTCCCCAGGCCGTGCCAAGTTTAGGCTTTGGTGATTCTGGATGTTCCCAAGGGTCCAGAATTGTCCCTGGGAAAGCTGTCCTTTTTCTCTTTCTCCGGCTGGAAGTAAACATCTGGCCACCGACTGCCGTACGCAGGCGTCCTGGGGGAGCCCCCCCCCTCCCCGGTTTCCTTTGGGACGCACCTTGGTGTCTCACAGAAGAGCCCACATTCCCAATTGGGGGCACACCAGCGTGGAATGTAAGGCTGTTTAGAACGGCGTACCTTGAGGCCGTGTGAAGGCCGTACAAACGAGAGCTTTCGAGCGAACAGGGCAGCGCTTCGCCATCGTCGTTGCACGTTCACGGAGCTTAATCAAACGAATGCATTTACTGCCTGTGGCTCAAACGCCAGAGAGGAGTTGGAAGGCATCCAGTGCCCTTTGACAGTTGTTACAACGAACGTGAGTGCGCGGTGTCTCGTGAAATAAAGCCCTAGCACTGTTGAGGCCCTCCGTTAACGCATGCTTCTTCGCTCCTATGGCACTCCGAGGTGTTCCTGATGGGGGAAATCTGGACTTTTGCTTGAGGCCGGGGTGGGGCGAGGGGACTCACAGTTCTTGTGCCGGCGAGCTCCCGAGCGCTCCTGCTGAAGCTCCCAGCAAGGAACTGAGAGCAGCAGGCCTCACACGCGTAAACTCAGACTTCTGCTGTCACGAGTAAACTCAGACGTCTTGTGGGAGGCCTTCCGGCAGCAAAGAGAAGGTGGGCGCGAGCAGTGTACTTCAGGCAGCTTAGGACCCGCCACTGTCTCGTTTACCACGGAGGGGAATAAGGTTTAGCCAGGGTCGCCCAGCTTCAAACCGGAGCTCCTATAGGGATCCTCAGCGGTTTCTGATTACCTCAAGGAAACACAACGGGAGGAGCAGGGCCCTTCCGTGGAGGCCCGTTTGGGCACAGGGACCTCTGCGTGGGAGCTACTGGGTAAGTATGGCAGTCCCTTAGGTAGGCCTCAGTGACCAAGGCTCTCTGGCTCATGCCTAGCTGTGTAAAGAAGTGTGGCAAACGTACGTACTGCTCCTCAGGCTGGGCGCACAGCCTAGCTTTCGCTTCTATGAGAGTGCTGTCCCGAGTCTCTTCCTGGAGCCAGTCGTCAGCACGGTGCCTTTTGGCACTGCAGTTCTCTTTCAGTCAAGGAGGCCGTTCGACTGGCAAAGGGAGTCTGCGCAGCACTGCTTTCGCGAGGCTCTTTGACGACTGGGGCACTCAACCCAGGCAAGCCAGAGAGCAGTACGTTGCCCTTGCTCTGAATGTGAAGAGCTTTCTCCAGGGGCCTGTTTAGGCTAAGGTTCCTCTAGAAGCCAGGAGCCGCCGTTCCGGCACGGAGAGAAGTCATCCTGCGAAACTGGCGAACGAGCTCCTCTCCTGTGTGCCCCCAGGAGCGTCGCAGAGTTAAGGCACTCCGTGGTGGAGTCTGGCCTCACGGAGACCCCTGCACACCCAACTCCCCCGACGTGAAACGCTGGGACTTACCTTGAGGCCTGAGGTCACCTTTCGTTTGGCCGGAGCTGAACATGTAGTGCCGTGGGAGGAGTTTCTAGCAAGGTATTGCCAGCACGGTGTTCCGCTTTGAGAGAACACGCAGCCTCGGCCCACAACGACAATCCTGCCGTGCAGAGACGTCGGGCCGCTAGTGCTGTTCGGGCAGCTTTGAAGCCAAGCGCACGGCGCCTCCAAACGGGGAGAAAGCGTACTCTCCCATCCGCGTCCCACTTTCAAGCTGAATGACGCAGCATGTTTCTCGGGAGGCTCTGCCGAGCTATCTAGTACAAGGGAGAGAGTGCCTGCCTCTGCCGAGAAAGGTTTTGACGTGGGGATTGCTGGACGTGCGGAAGAGCGTTCCCCAGGCCGTGCCAAGTTTAGGCTTTGGTGATTCTGGATGTTCCCAAGGGTCCAGAATTGTCCCTGGGAAAGCTGTCCTTTTTCTCTTTCTCCGGCTGGAAGTAAACATCTGGCCACCGACTGCCGTACGCAGGCGTCCTGGGGGAGCCCCCCCCCTCCCCGGTTTCCTTTGGGACGCACCTTGGTGTCTCACAGAAGAGCCCACATTCCCAATTGGGGGCACACCAGCGTGGAATGTAAGGCTGTTTAGAACGGCGTACCTTGAGGCCGTGTGAAGGCCGTACAAACGAGAGCTTTCGAGCGAACAGGGCAGCGCTTCGCCATCGTCGTTGCACGTTCACGGAGCTTAATCAAACGAATGCATTTACTGCCTGTGGCTCAAACGCCAGAGAGGAGTTGGAAGGCATCCAGTGCCCTTTGACAGTTGTTACAACGAACGTGAGTGCACGGTGTCTCGTGAAATAAAGCCCTAGCACTGTTGAGGCCCTCCGTTAACGCATGCTTCTTCGCTCCTATGGCACTCCGAGGTGTTCCTGACGGGGGAAATCTGGACTTTTGCTTGAGGCCGGGGTGGGGCGAGGGGACTCACAGTTCTTGTGCCGGCGAGCTCCCGAGCGCTCCTGCTGAAGCTCCCAGCAAGGAACTGAGAGCAGCAGGCCTC
>NW_027207448.1:300000-379027 GCF_963455315.2 Globicephala melas | reverse complement strand
AGCTTAGGGAAATTAAAATCAAAAAGACACAGCCACCCCAAAGTTTGGGACGCCTCTGTTTACCACAACCTCCTTTACAGTACAAGTTCAATATCACAGAAAGTGAAAAATGGATAAATAAGTTGTGGAACTCACGTACAATGCAGTATCACTCAGCAATGAAATCTATGTCATCAGGCCTGTAGCAGCATAATGAGTGGAGTTAGCTATGATGATTCTAACTGAAATAAGTCACACAGAAAAAGTAACATCATAAGATATCACTAACACACGGAATGTAAACTTGGCTACACAAGAACTGAATTACAGAACAGAACAGGGTCTCAAATTGAGAAAACCAACTTATGCTTGCTTAAGGGGAAAGTTGAGTTGGGGTGCTGCATAAAACCAGAGATTGAAATGAGCACAGATAAAGTTCCTTAAGCCAAATATGGAATAGACAAGAGCTACTCCTTGCTCAACGAAATGGACTAAACACCCCATATTAAACGCCTAAGAATGTACCTGACTAGTAAGTATCTTAAAACCTATGGATTGCTATGTCTCCGAAAGAGAATCAAGCATGTGTACAGGGGCATAAACGCAGCAGTGATAGGATTGGAGAGGTTCGGTGAGCAAATGAAGACCCTTTGAAGTCATATTGCCTGGTACTCATTCCACGGGTCTCAACTCTCCAGGTTTAAGGTATTCTTCCTTCAGCTAAAACATGCATGTGGAACCCAGAGTATGATCAACCGTGTGAACGGGAGACGTGTTCAAATATGTCTCAGTTTTCATACCCTGGTACAAGGGTGCAACATTCCAGAAGCTTTACTAACACTCTCCCCACTTGGAGAGTCAGCGCCTTTAACCTCCTGTTTGGCCCAGTTAGCAATTTCTGCGGAAGATGAACAGGAATAGGGAGAACCAATGAGAGACTAGCTGGAGGTGTCTGGACGGGCAAATTTAACTCTCATTTCCCACCAGGAAGAGGAAATAACCAAAGGCTCAGCGTGCTGTGCCGGAGCCAGATTAGGGCCTGAAGCCATCCTGCGGTGTTGCGGACAGCTCAAAAGAAAGCGAGTTGAAGAAAGGAGCTCAGGGACACTGTAATTCACAAACCTGCAGAGTTATAAATGACAGCTATCGTCCAAAAATATACTGAAGTAAGGCTGCCAAGAGGAGTTTAAAGCGGGGCAGAATTGCAGGAAACCGATTTCAGGAGGTAGACTGGAATTGCATTGAAAGCATAGGAAAAGAGGCAGAACGTCCACAATGATGCACTTGGCCAAAAAGGGCGTATGCGTTTTTTCCTGAATATATTCAGGAAAAAACCATACGCCCTTTTTGGCCAACCAAGCAAGCTTGCAAAGGAAATCTGCACTACAATGAAGTCTCACTTCCCCCCGGTCAAAAGGGCCATCTGAAAAAAGTGTAAAATCCAGAAAGGCAGGACAGGCCATGGAGAACTGGGAGCCTTGTTATGCTGATGGGCGGGATGTAAATTGCCAACAGACACTCGGGAGAAGTGTATGGTGTTTCCTGAAACATCTAAAAAACAAAGCAACAGAGCCTAGGGCACTTCCACTTATGGTCCTATAGCTTAGGGAAATTAAAATCAAAAAGACACAGCCACCCCAAAGTTTGGGACGGCTCTGTTTACAACAATCTCGTTTACAGTACAAGTTCAATATCACAGAAAGTGAAAAATAGATAAAGAAGTTTGTGTACTCATGTACAATGCAATATCACTCAGCAATGAAATCTATGTCACCAGGCCCTTAGCAGCACAATGAGTGGATTCGGGTATGGTGATTCTAACTGAAATAAGTCACACAGAAAAAGAAACATCAATAAATATCACTAATACATGGAATGTAAACTTGGCTACAGAGGAACTGAATTCCAAAACACAACAGGGTCTCAAAATTAGAAAACCAACTTATGCTTGCTTAAGGGGAAAGTTGAGTTGGGGTGCTGCATAAAACCAGAGATTGTAATGAGCACAGATAAAGTTCCTTAAGCCAAATATGGAATAGACAAGAGCTACTCCTTGCTCAACGAAATGACTCAACACCCCATGTTAAACAACTAAGAATGTACCTGACTAGTAAGTATCTTAAAACCTATGGATTGCTATGTCTCCAAAAGAGAATCAAGCGTGTGTACAGGGGAATAAACGCAGCAGTGATAGGATTAGAGAGGTTCGGTGAGCAAATGAAGACCCTTTGAAGTCATATTGCATGGTACCCATTCCAAGGGTCTCAACTCTCCAGGTTTAAGGTATTCTTCCTTCAGCTAAAACATGCATGTGGAACCCAGAATATGATGAACCGTGTGATAGGGAGACGTGTTCCAATATGTCTCAGTTTTCGTCCCCTGGTACTCGGGTGCAACATTCCCGATGCTTTACTAATACTCTCCCCACGTGGAGAGTCAGCGCCTTTAACCTCCTGTTTGGCCCAGTTTGCAATTTCTGCGGAAGATGAACAGGAATAGGGAGAACCAATGAGAGACTAGCTGGAGGTGTCTGGACGGGCAAATTTAACTCTCATTTCCCACCAGGAAGAGGAATTAACCAAAGGCTCAGCGTGCCGTGCCGGAACCAGATGAGGGCCTGAAGTCATCCTGCGGTGTTGCGGCCAGCTCACAAGAAAGCGAGTTGAAGAAAGGAGCTCAGGGGCACTGTAATTCACAAACCTGCAGAGTTATAAATGACAGCTATCGTCCAAAAATATACTGAAGTAAGGCTGCCAAGAGGAGTTGAAAGTGGGGCAGAATTGCAGGAAACCGATTTCAGGAGGTAGACTGGAATTGCATTTAAATCATAGGAAAAGAGGCAGAATGTCCACAATGATGCACTTGGCCAAAAAGGGCGTATGCGTTTTTTCCTGAATATATTCAGGAAAAAACGCATACGCCCTTTTTGGCCAACCAAGCAAGCTTGCAAAGGAAATCTGCACTACAATGAAGTCTCACTTCCCCCCGGTCAAAAGGGCCATCTGAAAAAAGTGTAAAATCCAGCAAGGCAGGACAGGCCATGGAGAACTGGGAGCCTTGTTATGCTGATGGGCGGGATGTAAATTGCCAACAGACACTCGGGAGAAGTGTATGGTGTTTCCTGAAACATCTAAAAAACAAAGCAACAGAGCCTAGGGCACTTCCACTTATGGTCCTATAGCTTAGGGAAATTAAAATCAAAAAGACACAGCCACCCCAAAGTTTGGGACGGCTCTGTTTACAACAACCTCGTTTACAGTACAAGTTCAATATCACAGAAAGTGAAAAATAGATAAAGAAGTTTGTGTACTCATGTACAATGCAATATCACTCAGCAATGAAATCTATGTCACAAGGCCCTTAGCAGCACAATGAGTGGATTCGGGTATGGTGATTCTAACTGAAATAAGTCACACAGAAAAAGAAACATCAATAAATATCACTAATACATGGAATGTAAACTTGGCTACAGAGGAACTGAATTCCAAAACACAACAGGGTCTCAAAATTAGAAAACCAACTTATGCTTGCTTAAGGGGAAAGTTGAGTTGGGGTGCTGCATAAAACCAGAGATTGTAATGAGCACAGATAAAGTTCCTTAAGCCAAATATGGAATAGACAAGAGCTACTCCTTGCTCAACGAAATGACTCAACACCCCATATTAAACAACTAAGAATGTACCTGACTAGTAAGTATCTTAAAACCTATGGATTGCTATGTCTCCAAAAGAGAATCAAGCGTGTGTACAGGGGAATAAACGCAGCAGTGATAGGATTGGAGAGGTTCGGTGAGCAAATGAAGACCCTTTGAAGTCATATTGCATGGTACCCATTCCAAGGGTCTCAACTCTCCAGGTTTAAGGTATTCTTCGTTCAGCTAAAACATGCATGTGGAACCCAGAATATGATGAACCGTGTGATAGGGAGACGTGTTCCAATATGTCTCAGTTTTCGTCCCCTGGTACTCGGGTGCAACATTCCCGATGCTTTACTAATACTCTCCCCACGTGGAGAGTCAGCGCCTTTAACCTCCTGTTTGGCCCAGTTTGCAATTTCTGCGGAAGATGAACAGGAATAGGGAGAACCAATGAGAGACTAGCTGGAGGTGTCTGGACGGGCAAATTTAACTCTCATTTCCCACCAGGAAGAGGAATTAACCAAAGGCTCAGCGTGCCGTGCCGGAACCAGATGAGGGCCTGAAGTCATCCTGCGGTGTTGCGGCCAGCTCACAAGAAAGCGAGTTGAAGAAAGGAGCTCAGGGGCACTGTAATTCACAAACCTGCAGAGTTATAAATGACAGCTATCGTCCAAAAATATACTGAAGTAAGGCTGCCAAGAGGAGTTGAAAGTGGGGCAGAATTGCAGGAAACCGATTTCAGGAGGTAGACTGGAATTGCATTTAAATAATAGGAAAAGAGGCAGAATGTCCACAATGATGCACTTGGCCAAAAAGGGCGTATGCGTTTTTTCCTGAATATATTCAGGAAAAAACGCATACGCCCTTTTTGGCCAACCAAGCAAGCTTGCAAAGGAAATCTGCACTACAATGAAGTCTCACTTCCCCCCGGTCAAAAGGGCCATCTGAAAAAAGTGTAAAATCCAGCAAGGCAGGACAGGCCATGGAGAACTGGGAGCCTTGTTATGCTGATGGGCGGGATGTAAATTGCCAACAGACACTCGGGAGAAGTGTATGGTGTTTCCTGAAACATCTAAAAAACAAAGCAACAGAGCCTAGGGCACTTCCACTTATGGTCCTATAGCTTAGGGAAATTAAAATCAAAAAGACACAGCCACCCCAAAGTTTGGGACGGCTCTGTTTACAACAACCTCGTTTACAGTACAAGTTCAATATCACAGAAAGTGAAAAATAGATAAAGAAGTTTGTGTACTCATGTACAATGCAATATCACTCAGCAATGAAATCTATGTCACAAGGCCCTTAGCAGCACAATGAGTGGATTCGGGTATGGTGATTCTAACTGAAATAAGTCACACAGAAAAAGAAACATCAATAAATATCACTAATACATGGAATGTAAACTTGGCTACAGAGGAACTGAATTCCAAAACACAACAGGGTCTCAAAATTAGAAAACCAACTTATGCTTGCTTAAGGGGAAAGTTGAGTTGGGGTGCTGCATAAAACCAGAGATTGTAATGAGCACAGATAAAGTTCCTTAAGCCAAATATGGAATAGACAAGAGCTACTCCTTGCTCAACGAAATGACTCAACACCCCATATTAAACAACTAAGAATGTACCTGACTAGTAAGTATCTTAAAACCTATGGATTGCTATGTCTCCAAAAGAGAATCAAGCGTGTGTACAGGGGAATAAAGGCAGCAGTGATAGGATTGGAGAGGTTCGGTGAGCAAATGAAGACCCTTTGAAGTCATATTGCATGGTACCCATTCCAAGGGTCTCAACTCTCCAGGTTTAAGGTATTCTTCCTTCAGCTAAAACATGCATGTGGAACCCAGAATATGATGAACCGTGTGATAGGGAGACGTGTTCCAATATGTCTCAGTTTTCGTACCCTGGTACTCGGGTGCAACATTCCCGATGCTTTACTAATACTCTCCCCACGTGGAGAGTCAGCGCCTTTAACCTCCTGTTTGGCCCAGTTTGCAATTTCTGCGGAAGATGAACAGGAATAGGGAGAACCAATGAGAGACTAGCTGGAGGTGTCTGGACGGGCAAATTTAACTCTCATTTCCCACCAGGAAGAGGAATTAACCAAAGGCTCAGCGTGCCGTGCCGGAACCAGATGAGGGCCTGAAGTCATCCTGCGGTGTTGCGGCCAGCTCACAAGAAAGCGAGTTGAAGAACGGAGCTCAGGGGCACTGTAATTCACAAACCTGCAGAGTTATAAATGACAGCTATCGTCCAAAAATATACTGAAGTAAGGCTGCCAAGAGGAGTTGAAAGTGGGGCAGAATTGCAGGAAACCGATTTCAGGAGGTAGACTGGAATTGCATTTAAATCATAGGAAAAGAGGCAGAATGTCCACAATGATGCACTTGGCCAAAAAGGGCGTATGCGTTTTTTCCTGAATATATTCAGGAAAAAACGCATACGCCCTTTTTGGCCAACCAAGCAAGCTTGCAAAGGAAATCTGCACTACAATGAAGTCTCACTTCCCCCCCGGTCAAAAGGGCCATCTGAAAAAAGTGTAAAATCCAGCAAGGCAGGACAGGCCATGGAGAACTGGGAGCCTTGTTATGCTGATGGGCGGGATGTAAATTGCCAACAGACACTCGGGAGAAGTGTATGGTGTTTCCTGAAACATCTAAAAAACAAAGCAACAGAGCCTAGGGCACTTCCACTTATGGTCCTATAGCTTAGGGAAATTAAAATCAAAAAGACACAGCCACCCCAAAGTTTGGGACGGCTCTGTTTACAACAACCTCGTTTACAGTACAAGTTCAATATCACAGAAAGTGAAAAATAGATAAAGAAGTTTGTGTACTCAAGTACAATGCAATATCACTCAGCAATGAAATCTATGTCACCAGGCCCTTAGCAGCACAATGAGTGGATTCGGGTATGGTGATTCTAACTGAAATAAGTCACACAGAAAAAGAAACATCAATAAATATCACTAATACATGGAATGTAAACTTGGCTACAGAGGAACTGAATTCCAAAACACAACAGGGTCTCAAAATTAGAAAACCAACTTATGCTTGCTTAAGGGGAAAGGTGAGTTGGGGTGCTGCATAAAACCAGAGATTGTAATGAGCACAGATAAAGTTCCTTAAGCCAAATATGGAATAGACAAGAGCTACTCCTTGCTCAACGAAATGACTCAACACCCCATATTAAACAACTAAGAATGTACCTGACTAGTATGTATCTTAAAACCTATGGATTGCTATGTCTCCAAAAGAGAATCAAGCGTGTGTACAGGGGAATAAACGCAGCAGTGATAGGATTGGAGAGGTTCGGTGAGCAAATGAAGACCCTTTGAAGTCATATTGCATGGTACCCATTCCAAGGGTCTCAACTCTCCAGGTTTAAGGTATTCTTCCTTCAGCTAAAACATGCATGTGGAACCCAGAATATGATGAACCGTGTGATAGGGAGACGTGTTCCAATATGTCTCAGTTTTCGTCCCCTGGTACTCGGGTGCAACATTCCCGATGCTTTACTAACACTCTCCCAACTTGGAGAGTCAGCGCCTTTAACCTCCTGTTTGGCCCAGTTTGCAATTTCTGCGGAAGATGAACAGGAATAGGGAGAACCAATGAGAGACTAGCTGGAGGTGTCTGGACGGGCAAATTTAACTCTCATTTCCCACCAGGAAGAGGAATTAACCAAAGGCTCAGCGTGCCGTGCCGGAACCAGATTAGGGCCTGAAGCCATCCTGTGGTGTTGCGGCCAGCTCACAAGAAAGCGAGTTGAAGAAAGGAGCTCAGGGGAACTGTAATTCACAAACATGCAGAGTTATAAATGACAACTATCGTCCAAAAATATACTGAAGTAAGGCTGCCAAGAGGACTTGAAAGCGGGGCAGAATTGCAGGAAACCGATTTCAGGAAGTAGCCTGGAATTGCATTGAAAGCATAGGAAAAGAGGCAGAACGTCCACAATGATGCACTTGGCCAAAAAGGGCGTATGCGTTTTTTCCTGAATATATTCAGGAAAAAACGCATACGCCCTTTTTGGCCAACCAAGCAAGCTTGCAAAGGAACTCTGCACTACAATGAAGTCTCACTTCCCCCTGGTCAAAAGGGCCATCTGAAAAAAGTGTAAAATCCAGAAAGGCAGGACAGGCCATGGAGAACTGGGAGCCTTGTTATGCTGATGGGCGGGATGTCAATTGCCAACAGACACTCGGGAGAAGTGTATGGTGTTTCCTGAAACATCTAAAAAACAAAGCAACAGAGCCTAGGGCACTTCCACTTATGGTCCTATAGCTTAGGGAAATTAAAATCAAAAAGACACAGCCACCCCAAAGTTTGGGACGGCTCTGTTTAAAACAACCTCATTTACAGCACAAGTTCAATATCACAGAAAGTGAAAAATGGATAAAGAAGTTTGGGTACTCAAGTACAATGCAATATCACTCAGCAATGAAATCTATGTCATCAGGCCCTTAGCAGCACAATGAGTGGATTCGGGTATGGTGATTCTAACTGAAATAAGTCACACAGAAAAAGAAACATCAATAAATATCACTAATACATGGAATGTAAACTTGGCTACAGAGGAACTGAATTACAAAACAGAACAGGGTCTCAAATTGAGAAAACCAACTTATGCTTGCTTAAGGGGAAATGTGAGTTAGGGTGCTGCATAAAACCAAGATTGAAATGAGCACAGATAAAGTTCCTTAAGCCAAATATGGAATAGACAAGAGCTACTCCTTGCTCAACGAAATGACTCAACACCCCATATTAAACAACTAAGAATGTACCTGACTAGTAAGTATCTTAAAACCTATGGATTGCTATTTCTCCAAAAGAGAATCAAGCGTGTGTACAGGGGCATAAACGCAGCAGTGATAGGACTGGAGAGGTTCGGTGAGCAAATGAAGACCCTTTGAGTCATATTGCATGGTACCCATTCCAAGGGTCTCAACTCTCCAGGTTTAAGGTATTCTTCCTTCAGCTAAAACATGTATGTGGAACCCAGAATATGATCAACCATGTGATACGGAGACTTGTTCAAATATGTCTCAGTTTTCGTCCCCTGGGACTCGGGTGCAACATTCCAGATGCTTTACTAACACTCTCCCCACTTGGAGAGTCAGTGGCTTTAACCTCCTGTTTGGCCCAGTTTGCAATTTCTGCGGAAGATGAACAGGAATAGGGAGAACCAATGAGAGACTAGCTGGAGGTGTCTGGACGGGCAAATTTAACTCTCATTTCCCACCAGGAAGAGGAAATAACCAAAGGCTCAGCGTGCTGTGCCGGAGCCAGATTAGGGCCTGAAGCCATCCTGCGGTGTTGCGGACAGCTCAAAAGAAAGCGAGTTGAAGAAAGGAGCTCAGGGACACTGTAATTCACAAACCTGCAGAGTTATAAATGACAGCTATCGTCCAAAAATATACTGAAGTAAGGCTGCCAAGAGGAGTTTAAAGCGGGGCAGAATTGCAGGAAACCGATTTCAGGAGGTAGACTGGAATTGCATTGAAAGCATAGGAAAAGAGGCAGAACGTCCACAATGATGCACTTGGCCAAAAAGGGCGTATGCGTTTTTTCCTGAATATATTCAGGAAAAAACGCATACGCCCTTTTTGGCCAACCAAGCAAGCTTGCAAAGGAAATCTGCACTACAATGAAGTCTCACTTCCCCCCGGTCAAAAGGGCCATCTGAAAAAAGTGTAAAATCCAGAAAGGCAGGACAGGCCATGGAGAACTGGGAGCCTTGTTATGCTGATGGGCGGGATGTAAATTGCCAACAGACACTCGGGAGAAGTGTATGGTGTTTCCTGAAACATCTAAAAAACAAAGCAACAGAGCCTAGGGCACTTCCACTTATGGTCCTATAGCTTAGGGAAATTAAAATCAAAAAGACACAGCCACCCCAAAGTTTGGGACGGCTCTGTTTACAACAATCTCGTTTACAGTACAAGTTCAATATCACAGAAAGTGAAAAATAGATAAAGAAGTTTGTGTACTCATGTACAATGCAATATCACTCAGCAATGAAATCTATGTCACCAGGCCCTTAGCAGCACAATGAGTGGATTCGGGTATGGTGATTCTAACTGAAATAAGTCACACAGAAAAAGAAACATCAATAAATATCACTAATACATGGAATGTAAACTTGGCTACAGAGGAACTGAATTCCAAAACACAACAGGGTCTCAAAATTAGAAAACCAACTTATGCTTGCTTAAGGGGAAAGTTGAGTTGGGGTGCTGCATAAAACCAGAGATTGTAATGAGCACAGATAAAGTTCCTTAAGCCAAATATGGAATAGACAAGAGCTACTCCTTGCTCAACGAAATGACTCAACACCCCATGTTAAACAACTAAGAATGTACCTGACTAGTAAGTATCTTAAAACCTATGGATTGCTATGTCTCCAAAAGAGAATCAAGCGTGTGTACAGGGGAATAAACGCAGCAGTGATAGGATTAGAGAGGTTCGGTGAGCAAATGAAGACCCTTTGAAGTCATATTGCATGGTACCCATTCCAAGGGTCTCAACTCTCCAGGTTTAAGGTATTCTTCCTTCAGCTAAAACATGCATGTGGAACCCAGAATATGATGAACCGTGTGATAGGGAGACGTGTTCCAATATGTCTCAGTTTTCGTCCCCTGGTACTCGGGTGCAACATTCCCGATGCTTTACTAATACTCTCCCCACGTGGAGAGTCAGCGCCTTTAACCTCCTGTTTGGCCCAGTTTGCAATTTCTGCGGAAGATGAACAGGAATAGGGAGAACCAATGAGAGACTAGCTGGAGGTGTCTGGACGGGCAAATTTAACTCTCATTTCCCACCAGGAAGAGGAATTAACCAAAGGCTCAGCGTGCCGTGCAGGAACCAGATGAGGGCCTGAAGTCATCCTGCGGTGTTGCGGCCAGCTCACAAGAAAGCGAGTTGAAGAAAGGAGCTCAGGGGCACTGTAATTCACAAACCTGCAGAGTTATAAATGACAGCTATCGTCCAAAAATATACTGAAGTAAGGCTGCCAAGAGGAGTTGAAAGTGGGGCAGAATTGCAGGAAACCGATTTCAGGAGGTAGACTGGAATTGCATTTAAATCATAGGAAAAGAGGCAGAATGTCCACAATGATGCACTTGGCCAAAAAGGGCGTATGCGTTTTTTCCTGAATATATTCAGGAAAAAACGCATACGCCCTTTTTGGCCAACCAAGCAAGCTTGCAAAGGAAATCTGCACTACAATGAAGTCTCACTTCCCCCCGGTCAAAAGGGCCATCTGAAAAAAGTGTAAAATCCAGCAAGGCAGGACAGGCCATGGAGAACTGGGAGCCTTGTTATGCTGATGGGCGGGATGTAAATTGCCAACAGACACTCGGGAGAAGTGTATGGTGTTTCCTGAAACATCTAAAAAACAAAGCAACAGAGCCTAGGGCACTTCCACTTATGGTCCTATAGCTTAGGGAAATTAAAATCAAAAAGACACAGCCACCCCAAAGTTTGGGACGGCTCTGTTTACAACAATCTCGTTTACAGTACAAGTTCAATATCACAGAAAGTGAAAAATAGATAAAGAAGTTTGTGTACTCATGTACAATGCAATATCACTCAGCAATGAAATCTATGTCACCAGGCCCTTAGCAGCACAATGAGTGGATTCGGGTATGGTGATTCTAACTGAAATAAGTCACACAGAAAAAGAAACATCAATAAATATCACTAATACATGGAATGTAAACTTGGCTACAGAGGAACTGAATTCCAAAACACAACAGGGTCTCAAAATTAGAAAACCAACTTATGCTTCCTTAAGGGGAAAGTTGAGTTGGGGTGCTGCATAAAACCAGAGATTGTAATGAGCACAGATAAAGTTCCTTAAGCCAAATATGGAATAGACAAGAGCTACTCCTTGCTCAACGAAATGACTCAACACCCCATATTAAACAACTAAGAATGTACCTGACTAGTAAGTATCTTAAAACCTATGGATTGCTATGTCTCCAAAAGAGAATCAAGCGTGTGTACAGGGGAATAAACGCAGCAGTGATAGGATTAGAGAGGTTCGGTGAGCAAATGAAGACCCTTTGAAGTCATATTGCATGGTACCCATTCCAAGGGTCTCAACTCTCCAGGTTTAAGGTATTCTTCCTTCAGCTAAAACATGCATGTGGAACCCAGAATATGATGAACCGTGTGATAGGGAGACGTGTTCCAATATGTCTCAGTTTTCGTCCCCTGGTACTCGGGTGCAACATTCCCGATGCTTTACTAATACTCTCCCCACGTGGAGAGTCAGCGCCTTTAACCTCCTGTTTGGCCCAGTTTGCAATTTCTGCGGAAGATGAACAGGAATAGGGAGAACCAATGAGAGACTAGCTGGAGGTGTCTGGACGGGCAAATTTAACTCTCATTTCCCACCAGGAAGAGGAATTAACCAAAGGCTCAGCGTGCCGTGCCGGAACCAGATGAGGGCCTGAAGTCATCCTGCGGTGTTGCGGCCAGCTCACAAGAAAGCGAGTTGAAGAAAGGAGCTCAGGGGCACTGTAATTCACAAACCTGCAGAGTTATAAATGACAGCTATCGTCCAAAAATATACTGAAGTAAGGCTGCCAAGAGGACTTGAAAGCGGGGCAGAATTGCAGGAAACCGATTTCAGGAAGTAGCCTGGAATTGCATTGAAAGCATAGGAAAAGAGGCAGAACGTCCACAATGATGCACTTGGCCAAAAAGGGCGTATGCGTTTTTTCCTGAATATATTCAGGAAAAAACGCATACGCCCTTTTTGGCCAACCAAGCAAGCTTGCAAAGGAACTCTGCACTACAATGAAGTCTCACTTCCCCCTGGTCAAAAGGGCCATCTGAAAAAAGTGTAAAATCCAGAAAGGCAGGACAGGCCATGGAGAACTGGGAGCCTTGTTATGCTGATGGGCGGGATGTAAATTGCCAACAGACACTCGGGAGAAGTGTATGGTGTTTCCTGAAACATCTAAAAAACAAAGCAACAGAGCCTAGGGCACTTCCACTTATGGTCCTATAGCTTAGGGAAATTAAAATCAAAAAGACACAGCCACCCCAAAGTTTGGGACGGCTCTGTTTAAAACAACCTCATTTACAGCACAAGTTCAATATCACAGAAAGTGAAAAATGGATAAAGAAGTTTGGATACTCAAGTACAATGCAATATCACTCAGCAATGAAATCTATGTCATCAGGCCCTTAGCAGCACAATGAGTGGATTCGGGTATGGTGATTCTAACTGAAATAAGTCACACAGAAAAAGAAACATCAATAAATATCACTAATACATGGAAAGTAAACTTGGCTACAGAGGAACTGAATTACAAAACAGAACAGGGTCTCAAATTGAGAAAACCAACTTATGCTTGCTTAAGGGGAAATGTGAGTTAGGGTGCTGCATAAAACCAAGATTGAAATGAGCACAGATAAAGTTCCTTAAGCCAAATATGGAATAGACAAGAGCTACTCCTTGCTCAACGAAATGACTCAACACCCCATATTAAACAACTAAGAATGTACCTGACTAGTAAGTATCTTAAAACCTATGGATTGCTATTTCTCCAAAAGAGAATCAAGCGTGTGTACAGGGGCATAAACGCAGCAGTGATAGGACTGGAGAGGTTCGGTGAGCAAATGAAGACCCTTTGAGTCATATTGCATGGTACCCATTCCAAGGGTCTCAACTCTCCAGGTTTAAGGTATTCTTCCTTCAGCTAAAACATGTATGTGGAACCCAGAATATGATCAACCATGTGATACGGAGACTTGTTCAAATATGTCTCAGTTTTCGTCCCCTGGTACTCGGGTGCAACATTCCAGATGCTTTACTAACACTCTCCCCACTTGGAGAGTCAGTGGCTTTAACCTCCTGTTTGGCCCAGTTTGCAATTTCTGCGGAAGATGAACAGGAATAGGGAGAACCAATGAGAGACTAGCTGGAGGTGTCTGGACGGGCAAAGTTAACTCTCATTTCCCACCAGGAAGAGGAATTAACCAAAGGCTCAGCGTGCCGTGCCGGAACCAGATTAGGGCCTGAAGCCATCCTGCGGTGTTGCGGCCAGCTCACAAGAAAGCGAGTTGAAGAAAGGAGCTCAGGGGCACTGTAATTCACAAACCTGCAGAGTTATAAATGACAACTATCGTCCAAAAATATACTGAAGTAAGGCTACCAAGAGAACTTGAAAGCAGGGCAGAATTGCAGGAAACCGATTTCAGGAGGTAGACTGGAATTGCATTGAAAGCATAGGAAAAGAGGCAGAACGTCCACAATGATGCACTTGGCCAAAAAGGGCGTATGCGGTTTTTCCTGAATATATTCAGGAAAAAACGCATACGCCCTTTTTGGCCAACCAAGCAAGCTTGCAAAGGAAATCTGCACTACAATGAAGTCTCACTTCCCCCCGGTCAAAAGGGCCATCTGAAAAAAGTGTAAAATCCAGAAAGGCAGGACAGGCCATGGAGAACTGGGAGCCTTGTTATGCTGATGGGCGGGATGTAAACTGCCAACAGCCACTCGGGAGAAGTGTATGGTGTTTCCTGAAACATCTAAAAAACAAAGCAACAGAGCCTAGGGCACTTCCACTTATGGTCCTATAGCTTAGGGAAATTAAAATCAAAAAGATACAGCCACCCCAATGTTTGGGACGCCTCTGTTTACAAGAACCTCGTTTACAGTACAAGTTCAATATCACAGAAAGTGAAAAATGGATAAAGAACTTGTGGTACTTACGTACAATGCAGTATCACTCAGCAGTGAAATCTATGTCATCAGGCCCGTAGCAGCACAATGAGTGGATTCAGGTACGATGATTCTAACTGAAATAAGTCACACAGAAAAAGAAACATCATAAGATATCAGTAATACACGGAATGTAAACTTGGCTACACAGGAACTGAATTACAGAACAGAACAGGGTCTCAAATTTAGAAAACCAACTTATGCTTGTTTAAGGGGAAAGGTGAGTTGGGGTGCTGCATAAAACCAGAGATTGAAATGAGCACAGATAAAGTTCCTTAAGCCAAATATGGAATAGACAAGAGCTACTCCTTGCTCAACGAAATGGACTCAACACCGCATATTAAACGCCTAAGAATGTACCTGACTCTTAAGTATCTTAAAACCTATGGATTGCTATGTCTCCGAAAGAGAATCAAGCATGTGTACAGGGACATAAACGCAGCAGTGATAGGATTGGAGAGGTTCGGTGAGCAAATGAAGACCCTTTGAAGTCATATTGCATGGTACCCATTCCACGGGTTTCAACTACCCAGGTTTAAGGTATTCTTCCTTCAGCTAAAACATGCATGTGGAACCTAGAGTATGATCAACCATGTGATCGGGAGACGTGTTCAAATATGTCTCAGTTTTCGTACCCTGGTACTCGGGTGCAACATTCCAGACGCTTTACTAACACTCTCCCGACTTGGAGAGTCAGTCCCTTTAACCTCCTGTTTGGCCCAGTTTGCAATTTCTGCGGAAGATGAACAGGAATAGCGAGAACCAATGAGAGACTAGCTGGAGGTGTCTGGACGGGCAAATTTAACTCTCATTTCCCACCAGGAAGAGGAAATAACCAAAGGCTCAGCGTGCCGTGCCGGAACCAGATTAGGGCCTGAAGCCATCCTGCGGTGTTGCGGCCAGCTCACAAGAAAGCGAGTTGAAGAAAGGAGCTCAGGGGCACTGTAATTCACAAACCTGCAGAGTTATAAATGACAACTATCGTCCAAAAACATACTGAAGTAAGGCTGCCAAGAGGACTTGAAAGCGGGGCAGAATTGCAGGAAACCGATTTCAGGAGGTAGACTGGAATTGCATTGAAAGCATAGGAAAAGAGGCAGAACGTCCACAATGATGCACTTGGCCAAAAAGGGCGTATGCGTTTTTTCCTGAATATATTCAGGAAAAAACGCATACGCCCTTTTTGGCCAACCAAGCAAGCTTGCAAAGGAAATCTGCACTACAATGAAGTCTCACTTCCCCCCGGTCAAAAGGGCCATCTGAAAAAAGTGTAAAATCCAGAAAGGCAGGACAGGCCATGGAGAACTGGGAGCCTTGTTATGCTGATGGGCGGGATGTAAATTGCCAACAGACACTCGGGAGAAGTGTATGGTGTTTCCTGAAACATCTAAAAAACAAAGCAACAGAGCCTAGGGCACTTCCACTTATGGTCCTATAGCTTAGGGAAATTAAAATCCAAAAGATACAGCCACCCCAATGTTTGGAACGCCTCTGTTTACAAGAACCTCGTTTACCGTACAAGTTCAATATCACAGAAAGTGAAAAATGGATAAAGAACTTGTGGTACTTACGTACAATGCAGTATCACTCAGCAGTGAAATCTATGTCATCAGGCCCGTAGCAGCACAATGAGTGGATTCAGGTACGATGATTCTAACTGAAATAAGTCACACAGAAAAAGAAACATCATAAGATATCACTAATACACGGAATGTAAACTTGGCTACACAGGAACTGAATTACAGAACAGAACAGGGTCTCAAATTTAGAAAACCAACTTATGCTTGTTTAAGGGGAAAGGTGAGTTGGGGTGCTGCATAAAACCAGAGATTGAAATGAGCACAGATAAAGTTCCTTAAGCCAAATATGGAATAGACAAGAGCTACTCCTTGCTCAACGAAATGGACTCAACACCGCATATTAAACGCCTAAGAATGTACCTGACTCTTAAGTATCTTAAAACCTATGGATTGCTATGTCTCCGAAAGAGAATCAAGCATGTGTACAGGGACATAAACGCAGCAGTGATAGGATTGGAGAGGTTCGGTGAGCAAATGAAGACCCTTTGAAGTCATATTGCATGGTACCCATTCCACGGGTTTCAACTACCCAGGTTTAAGGTATTCTTCCTTCAGCTAAAACATGCATGTGGAACCTAGAGTATGATCAACCATGTGATCGGGAGACGTGTTCAAATATGTCTCAGTTTTCGTACCCTGGTACTCGGGTGCAACATTCCAGACGCTTTACTAACACTCTCCCGACTTGGAGAGTCAGTCCCTTTAACCTCCTGTTTGGCCCAGTTTGCAATTTCTGCGGAAGATGAACAGGAATAGCGAGAACCAATGAGAGACTAGCTGGAGGTGTCTGGACGGGCAAATTTAACTCTCATTTCCCACCAGGAAGAGGAAATAACCAAAGGCTCAGCGTGCCGTGCCGGAACCAGATTAGGGCCTGAAGCCATCCTGCGGTGTTGCGGCCAGCTCACAAGAAAGCGAGTTGAAGAAAGGAGCTCAGGGGCACTGTAATTCACAAACCTGCAGAGTTATAAATGACAACTATCGTCCAAAAACATACTGAAGTAAGGCTGCCAAGAGGACTTGAAAGCGGGGCAGAATTGCAGGAAACCGATTTCAGGAGGTAGACTGGAATTGCATTGAAAGCATAGGAAAAGAGGCAGAACGTCCACAATGATGCACTTGGCCAAAAAGGGCGTATGCGTTTTTTCCTGAATATATTCAGGAAAAAACGCATACGCCCTTTTTGGCCAACCAAGCAAGCTTGCAAAGGAAATCTGCACTACAATGAAGTCTCACTTCCCCCCGGTCAAAAGGGCCATCTGAAAAAAGTGTAAAATCCAGAAAGGCAGGACAGGCCATGGAGAACTGGGAGCCTTGTTATGCTGATGGGCGGGATGTAAATTGCCAACAGACACTCGGGAGAAGTGTATGGTGTTTCCTGAAACATCTAAAAAACAAAGCAACAGAGCCTAGGGCACTTCCACTTATGGTCCTATAGCTTAGGGAAATTAAAATCAAAAAGATACAGCCACCCCAATGTTTGGGACGCCTCTGTTTACAAGAACCTCGTTTACCGTACAAGTTCAATATCACAGAAAGTGAAAAATGGATAAAGAACTTGTGGTACTTACGTACAATGCAGTATCACTCAGCAGTGAAATCTATGTCATCAGGCCCGTAGCAGCACAATGAGTGGATTCAGGTACGATGATTCTAACTGAAATAAGTCACACAGAAAAAGAAACATCATAAGATATCAGTAATACACGGAATGTAAACTTGGCTACACAGGAACTGAATTACAGAACAGAACAGGGTCTCAAATTTAGAAAACCAACTTATGCTTGTTTAAGGGGAAAGGTGAGTTGGGGTGCTGCATAAAACCAGAGATTGAAATGAGCACAGATAAAGTTCCTTAAGCCAAATATGGAATAGACAAGAGCTACTCCTTGCTCAACGAAATGGACTCAACACCGCATATTAAACGCCTAAGAGTGTACCTGACTCTTAAGTATCTTAAAACCTATGGATTGCTATGTCTCCGAAAGAGAATCAAGCATGTGTACAGGGACGTAAAGGCAGCAGTGATAGGATTGGAGAGGTTCGGTGAGCAAATGAAGACCCTTTGAAGTCATATTGCATGGTACCCATTCCACGGGTTTCAACTACCCAGGTTTAAGGTATTCTTCCTTCAGCTAAAACATGCATGTGGAACCTAGAGTATGATCAACCATGTGATCGGGAGACGTGTTCAAATATGTCTCAGTTTTCGTACCCTGGTACTCGGGTGCAACATTCCAGACGCTTTACTAACACTCTCCCGACTTGGAGAGTCAGTCCCTTTAACCTCCTGTTTGGCCCAGTTTGCAATTTCTGCGGAAGATGAACAGGAATAGCGAGAACCAATGAGAGACTAGCTGGAGGTGTCTGGACGGGCAAATTTAACTCTCATTTCCCACCAGGAAGAGGAAATAACCAAAGGCTCAGCGTGCCGTGCCGGAACCAGATTAGGGCCTGAAGCCATCCTGCGGTGTTGCGGCCAGCTCACAAGAAAGCGAGTTGAAGAAAGGAGCTCAGGGGCACTGTAATTCACAAACCTGCAGAGTTATAAATGACAACTATCGTCCAAAAATATACTGAAGTAAGGCTGCCAAGAGGACTTGAAAGCGGGGCAGAATTGCAGGAAACCGATTTCAGGAGGTAGACTGGAATTGCATTGAAAGCATAGGAAAAGAGGCAGAACGTCCACAATGATGCACTTGGCCAAAAAGGGCGTATGCGTTTTTTCCTGAATATATTCAGGAAAAAACGCATACGCCCTTTTTGGCCAACCAAGCAAGCTTGCAAAGGAAATCTGCACTACAATGAAGTCTCACTTCCCCCCGGTCAAAAGGGCCATCTGAAAAAAGTGTAAAATCCAGAAAGGCAGGACAGGCCATGGAGAACTGGGAGCCTTGTTATGCTGATGGGCGGGATGTAAATTGCCAACAGACACTCGGGAGAAGTGTATGGTGTTTCCTGAAACATCTAAAAAACAAAGCAACAGAGCCTAGGGCACTGCCACTTATGGTCCTATAGCTTAGGGAAATTAAAATCAAAAAGATACAGCCACCCCAATGTTTGGGACGCCTCTGTTTACAAGAACCTCGTTTACCGTACAAGTTCAATATCACAGAAAGTGAAAAATGGATAAAGAACTTGTGGTACTTACGTACAATGCAGTATCACTCAGCAGTGAAATCTATGTCATCAGGCCCGTAGCAGCACAATGAGTGGATTCAGGTACGATGATTCTAACTGAAATAAGTCACACAGAAAAAGAAACATCATAAGATATCAGTAATACACGGAATGTAAACTTGGCTACACAGGAACTGAATTACAGAACAGAACAGGGTCTCAAATTTAGAAAACCAACTTATGCTTGTTTAAGGGGAAAGGTGAGTTGGGGTGCTGCATAAAACCAGAGATTGAAATGAGCACAGATAAAGTTCCTTAAGCCAAATATGGAATAGACAAGAGCTACTCCTTGCTCAACGAAATGGACTCAACACCGCATATTAAACGCCTAAGAGTGTACCTGACTCTTAAGTATCTTAAAACCTATGGATTGCTATGTCTCCGAAAGAGAATCAAGCATGTGTACAGGGACATAAACGCAGCAGTGATAGGATTGGAGAGGTTCGGTGAGCAAATGAAGACCCTTTGAAGTCATATTGCATGGTACCCATTCCACGGGTTTCAACTACCCAGGTTTAAGGTATTCTTCCTTCAGCTAAAACATGCATGTGGAACCTAGAGTATGATCAACCATGTGATCGGGAGACGTGTTCAAATATGTCTCAGTTTTCGTACCCTGGTACTCGGGTGCAACATTCCAGACGCTTTACTAACACTCTCCCGACTTGGAGAGTCAGTCCCTTTAACCTCCTGTTTGGCCCAGTTTGCAATTTCTGCGGAAGATGAACAGGAATAGCGAGAACCAATGAGAGACTAGCTGGAGGTGTCTGGACGGGCAAATTTAACTCTCATTTCCCACCAGGAAGAGGAAATAACCAAAGGCTCAGCGTGCCGTGCCGGAACCAGATTAGGGCCTGAAGCCATCCTGCGGTGTTGCGGCTAGCTCACAAGAAAGCGAGTTGAAGAAAGGAGCTCAGGGGCACTGTAATTCACAAACCTGCAGAGTTATAAATGACAACTATCGTCCAAAAATATACTGAAGTAAGGCTGCCAAGAGGACTTGAAAGCGGGGCAGAATTGCAGGAAACCGATTTCAGGAGGTAGACTGGAATTGCATCGAAAGCATAGGAAAAGAGGCAGAACGTCCACAATGATGCACTTGGCCAAAAAGGGCGTATGCGTTTTTTCCTGAATATATTCAGGAAAAAACGCATACGCCCTTTTTGGCCAACCAAGCAAGCTTGCAAAGGAAATCTGCACTACAATGAAGTCTCACTTCCCCCCGGTCAAAAGGGCCATCTGAAAAAAGTGTAAAATCCAGAAAGGCAGGACAGGCCATGGAGAACTGGGAGCCTTGTTATGCTGATGGGCGGGATGTAAATTGCCAACAGACACTCGGGAGAAGTGTATGGTGTTTCCTGAAACATCTAAAAAACAAAGCAACAGAGCCTAGGGCACTTCCACTTATGGTCCTATAGCTTAGGGAAATTAAAATCAAAAAGATACAGCCACCCCAATGTTTGGGACGCCTCTGTTTACAAGAACCTCGTTTACCGTACAAGTTCAATATCACAGAAAGTGAAAAATGGATAAAGAACTTGTGGTACTTACGTACAATGCAGTATCACTCAGCAGTGAAATCTATGTCATCAGGCCCGTAGCAGCACAATGAGTGGATTCAGGTACGATGATTCTAACTGAAATAAGTCACACAGAAAAAGAAACATCATAAGATATCAGTAATACACGGAATGTAAACTTGGCTACACAGGAACTGAATTACAGAACAGAACAGGGTCTCAAATTTAGAAAACCAACTTATGCTTGTTTAAGGGGAAAGGTGAGTTGGGGTGCTGCATAAAACCAGAGATTGAAATGAGCACAGATAAAGTTCCTTAAGCCAAATATGGAATAGACAAGAGCTACTCCTTGCTCAACGAAATGGACTCAACACCGCATATTAAACGCCTAAGAGTGTACCTGACTCTTAAGTATCTTAAAACCTATGGATTGCTATGTCTCCGAAAGAGAATCAAGCATGTGTACAGGGACGTAAAGGCAGCAGTGATAGGATTGGAGAGGTTCGGTGAGCAAATGAAGACCCTTTGAAGTCATATTGCATGGTACCCATTCCACGGGTTTCAACTACCCAGGTTTAAGGTATTCTTCCTTCAGCTAAAACATGCATGTGGAACCTAGAGTATGATCAACCATGTGATCGGGAGACGTGTTCAAATATGTCTCAGTTTTCGTACCCTGGTACTCGGGTGCAACATTCCAGACGCTTTACTAACACTCTCCCGACTTGGAGAGTCAGTCCCTTTAACCTCCTGTTTGGCCCAGTTTGCAATTTCTGCGGAAGATGAACAGGAATAGCGAGAACCAATGAGAGACTAGCTGGAGGTGTCTGGACGGGCAAATTTAACTCTCATTTCCCACCAGGAAGAGGAAATAACCAAAGGCTCAGCGTGCCGTGCCGGAACCAGATTAGGGCCTGAAGCCATCCTGCGGTGTTGCGGCCAGCTCACAAGAAAACGAGTTGAAGAAAGGAGCTCAGGGGCACTGTAATTCACAAACCTGCAGAGTTATAAATGACAACTATCGTCCAAAAATATACTGAAGTAAGGCTGCCAAGAGGACTTGAAAGCGGGGCAGAATTGCAGGAAACCGATTTCAGGAGGTAGACTGGAATTGCATTGAAAGCATAGGAAAAGAGGCAGAACGTCCACAATGATGCACTTGGCCAAAAAGGGCGTATGCGTTTTTTCCTGAATATATTCAGGAAAAAACGCATACGCCCTTTTTGGCCAACCAAGCAAGCTTGCAAAGGAAATCTGCACTACAATGAAGTCTCACTTCCCCCCGGTCAAAAGGGCCATCTGAAAAAAGTGTAAAATCCAGAAAGGCAGGACAGGCCATGGAGAACTGGGAGCCTTGTTATGCTGATGGGCGGGATGTAAATTGCCAACAGACACTCGGGAGAAGTGTATGGTGTTTCCTGAAACATCTAAAAAACAAAGCAACAGAACCTAGGGCACTGCCACTTATGGTCCTATAGCTTAGGGAAATTAAAATCAAAAAGATACAGCCACCCCAATGTTTGGGACGCCTCTGTTTACAAGAACCTCGTTTACCGTACAAGTTCAATATCACAGAAAGTGAAAAATGGATAAAGAACTTGTGGTACTTACGTACAATGCAGTATCACTCAGCAGTGAAATCTATGTCATCAGGCCCGTAGCAGCACAATGAGTGGATTCAGGTACGATGATTCTAACTGAAATAAGTCACACAGAAAAAGAAACATCATAAGATATCAGTAATACACGGAATGTAAACTTGGCTACACAGGAACTGAATTACAGAACAGAACAGGGTCTCAAATTTAGAAAACCAACTTATGCTTGTTTAAGGGGAAAGGTGAGTTGGGGTGCTGCATAAAACCAGAGATTGAAATGAGCACAGATAAAGTTCCTTAAGCCAAATATGGAATAGACAAGAGCTACTCCTTGCTCAACGAAATGGACTCAACACCGCATATTAAACGCCTAAGAGTGTACCTGACTCTTAAGTATCTTAAAACCTATGGATTGCTATGTCTCCGAAAGAGAATCAAGCATGTGTACAGGGACATAAACGCAGCAGTGATAGGATTGGAGAGGTTCGGTGAGCAAATGAAGACCCTTTGAAGTCATATTGCATGGTACCCATTCCACGGGTTTCAACTACCCAGGTTTAAGGTATTCTTCCTTCAGCTAAAACATGCATGTGGAACCTAGAGTATGATCAACCATGTGATCGGGAGACGTGTTCAAATATGTCTCAGTTTTCGTACCCTGGTACTCGGGTGCAACATTCCAGACGCTTTACTAACACTCTCCCGACTTGGAGAGTCAGTCCCTTTAACCTCCTGTTTGGCCCAGTTTGCAATTTCTGCGGAAGATGAACAGGAATAGCGAGAACCAATGAGAGACTAGCTGGAGGTGTCTGGACGGGCAAATTTAACTCTCATTTCCCACCAGGAAGAGGAAATAACCAAAGGCTCAGCGTGCCGTGCCGGAACCAGATTAGGGCCTGAAGCCATCCTGCGGTGTTGCGGCTAGCTCACAAGAAAGCGAGTTGAAGAAAGGAGCTCAGGGGCACTGTAATTCACAAACCTGCAGAGTTATAAATGACAACTATCGTCCAAAAATATACTGAAGTAAGGCTGCCAAGAGGACTTGAAAGCGGGGCAGAATTGCAGGAAACCGATTTCAGGAGGTAGACTGGAATTGCATCGAAAGCATAGGAAAAGAGGCAGAACGTCCACAATGATGCACTTGGCCAAAAAGGGCGTATGCGTTTTTTCCTGAATATATTCAGGAAAAAACGCATACGCCCTTTTTGGCCAACCAAGCAAGCTTGCAAAGGAAATCTGCACTACAATGAAGTCTCACTTCCCCCCGGTCAAAAGGGCCATCTGAAAAAAGTGTAAAATCCAGAAAGGCAGGACAGGCCATGGAGAACTGGGAGCCTTGTTATGCTGATGGGCGGGATGTAAATTGCCAACAGACACTCGGGAGAAGTGTATGGTGTTTCCTGAAACATCTAAAAAACAAAGCAACAGAGCCTAGGGCACTGCCACTTATGGTCCTATAGCTTAGGGAAATTAAAATCAAAAAGATACAGCCACCCCAATGTTTGGGACGCCTCTGTTTACAAGAACCTCGTTTACCGTACAAGTTCAATATCACAGAAAGTGAAAAATGGATAAAGAACTTGTGGTACTTACGTACAATGCAGTATCACTCAGCAGTGAAATCTATGTCATCAGGCCCGTAGCAGCACAATGAGTGGATTCAGGTACGATGATTCTAACTGAAATAAGTCACACAGAAAAAGAAACATCATAAGATATCAGTAATACACGGAATGTAAACTTGGCTACACAGGAACTGAATTACAGAACAGAACAGGGTCTCAAATTTAGAAAACCAACTTATGCTTGTTTAAGGGGAAAGGTGAGTTGGGGTGCTGCATAAAACCAGAGATTGAAATGAGCACAGATAAAGTTCCTTAAGCCAAATATGGAATAGACAAGAGCTACTCCTTGCTCAACGAAATGGACTCAACACCGCATATTAAACGCCTAAGAGTGTACCTGACTCTTAAGTATCTTAAAACCTATGGATTGCTATGTCTCCGAAAGAGAATCAAGCATGTGTACAGGGACATAAACGCAGCAGTGATAGGATTGGAGAGGTTCGGTGAGCAAATGAAGACCCTTTGAAGTCATATTGCATGGTACCCATTCCACGGGTTTCAACTACCCAGGTTTAAGGTATTCTTCCTTCAGCTAAAACATGCATGTGGAACCTAGAGTATGATCAACCATGTGATCGGGAGACGTGTTCAAATATGTCTCAGTTTTCGTACCCTGGTACTCGGGTGCAACATTCCAGACGCTTTACTAACACTCTCCCGACTTGGAGAGTCAGTCCCTTTAACCTCCTGTTTGGCCCAGTTTGCAATTTCTGCGGAAGATGAACAGGAATAGCGAGAACCAATGAGAGACTAGCTGGAGGTGTCTGGACGGGCAAATTTAACTCTCATTTCCCACCAGGAAGAGGAAATAACCAAAGGCTCAGCGTGCCGTGCCGGAACCAGATTAGGGCCTGAAGCCATCATGCGGTGTTGCGGCCAGCTCACAAGAAAACGAGTTGAAGAAAGGAGCTCAGGGGCACTGTAATTCACAAACCTGCAGAGTTATAAATGACAACTATCGTCCAAAAATATACTGAAGTAAGGCTGCCAAGAGGACTTGAAAGCGGGGCAGAATTGCAGGAAACCGATTTCAGGAGGTAGACTGGAATTGCATCGAAAGCATAGGAAAAGAGGCAGAACGTCCACAATGATGCACTTGGCCAAAAAGGGCGTATGCGTTTTTTCCTGAATATATTCAGGAAGAAACGCATACGCCCTTTTTGGCCAACCAAGCAAGCTTGCAAAGGAAATCTGCACTACAATGAAGTCTCACTTCCCCCCGGTCAAAAGGGCCATCTGAAAAAAGTGTAAAATCCAGAAAGGCAGGACAGGCCATGGAGAACTGGGAGCCTTGTTATGCTGATGGGCGGGATGTAAATTGCCAACAGACACTCGGGAGAAGTGTATGGTGTTTCCTGAAACATCTAAAAAACAAAGCAACAGAGCCTAGGGCACTTCCACTTATGGTCCTATAGCTTAGGGAAATTAAAATCAAAAAGATACAGCCACCCCAATGTTTGGGACGCCTCTGTTTACAAGAACCTCGTTTACCGTACAAGTTCAATATCACAGAAAGTGAAAAATGGATAAAGAACTTGTGGTACTTACGTACAATGCAGTATCACTCAGCAGTGAAATCTATGTCATCAGGCCCGTAGCAGCACAATGAGTGGATTCAGGTACGATGATTCTAACTGAAATAAGTCACACAGAAAAAGAAACATCATAAGATATCAGTAATACACGGAATGTAAACTTGGCTACACAGGAACTGAATTACAGAACAGAACAGGGTCTCAAATTTAGAAAACCAACTTATGCTTGTTTAAGGGGAAAGGTGAGTTGGGGTGCTGCATAAAACCAGAGATTGAAATGAGCACAGATAAAGTTCCTTAAGCCAAATATGGAATAGACAAGAGCTACTCCTTGCTCAACGAAATGGACTCAACACCGCATATTAAACGCCTAAGAGTGTACCTGACTCTTAAGTATCTTAAAACCTATGGATTGCTATGTCTCCGAAAGAGAATCAAGCATGTGTACAGGGACGTAAACGCAGCAGTGATAGGATTGGAGAGGTTCGGTGAGCAAATGAAGACCCTTTGAAGTCATATTGCATGGTACCCATTCCACGGGTTTCAACTACCCAGGTTTAAGGTATTCTTCCTTCAGCTAAAACATGCATGTGGAACCTAGAGTATGATCAACCATGTGATCGGGAGACGTGTTCAAATATGTCTCAGTTTTCGTACCCTGGTACTCGGGTGCAACATTCCAGACGCTTTACTAACACTCTCCCGACTTGGAGAGTCAGTCCCTTTAACCTCCTGTTTGGCCCAGTTTGCAATTTCTGCGGAAGATGAACAGGAATAGCGAGAACCAATGAGAGACTAGCTGGAGGTGTCTGGACGGGCAAATTTAACTCTCATTTCCCACCAGGAAGAGGAAATAACCAAAGGCTCAGCGTGCCGTGCCGGAACCAGATTAGGGCCTGAAGCCATCCTGCGGTGTTGCAGCCAGCTCACAAGAAAACGAGTTGAAGAAAGGAGCTCAGGGGCACTGTAATTCACAAACCTGCAGAGTTATAAATGACAACTATCGTCCAAAAATATACTGAAGTAAGGCTGCCAAGAGGACTTGAAAGCGGGGCAGAATTGCAGGAAACCGATTTCAGGAGGTAGACTGGAATTGCATCGAAAGCATAGGAAAAGAGGCAGAACGTCCACAATGATGCACTTGGCCAAAAAGGGCGTATGCGTTTTTTCCTGAATATATTCAGGAAAAAACGCATACGCCCTTTTTGGCCAACCAAGCAAGCTTGCAAAGGAAATCTGCACTACAATGAAGTCTCACTTCCCCCCGGTCAAAAGGGCCATCTGAAAAAAGTGTAAAATCCAGAAAGGCAGGACAGGCCATGGAGAACTGGGAGCCTTGTTATGCTGATGGGCGGGATGTAAATTGCCAACAGACACTCGGGAGAAGTGTATGGTGTTTCCTGAAACATCTAAAAAACAAAGCAACAGAGCCTAGGGCACTGCCACTTATGGTCCTATAGCTTAGGGAAATTAAAATCAAAAAGATACAGCCACCCCAATGTTTGGGACGCCTCTGTTTACAAGAACCTCGTTTACCGTACAAGTTCAATATCACAGAAAGTGAAAAATGGATAAAGAACTTGTGGTACTTACGTACAATGCAGTATCACTCAGCAGTGAAATCTATGTCATCAGGCCCGTAGCAGCACAATGAGTGGATTCAGGTACGATGATTCTAACTGAAATAAGTCACACAGAAAAAGAAACATCATAAGATATCAGTAATACACGGAATGTAAACTTGGCTACACAGGAACTGAATTACAGAACAGAACAGGGTCTCAAATTTAGAAAACCAACTTATGCTTGTTTAAGGGGAAAGGTGAGTTGGGGTGCTGCATAAAACCAGAGATTGAAATGAGCACAGATAAAGTTCCTTAAGCCAAATATGGAATAGACAAGAGCTACTCCTTGCTCAACGAAATGGACTCAACACCGCATATTAAACGCCTAAGAGTGTACCTGACTCTTAAATATCTTAAAACCTATGGATTGCTATGTCTCCGAAAGAGAATCAAGCATGTGTACAGGGACGTAAAGGCAGCAGTGATAGGATTGGAGAGGTTCGGTGAGCAAATGAAGACCCTTTGAAGTCATATTGCATGGTACCCATTCCACGGGTTTCAACTACCCAGGTTTAAGGTATTCTTCCTTCAGCTAAAACATGCATGTGGAACCTAGAGTATGATCAACCATGTGATCGGGAGACGTGTTCAAATATGTCTCAGTTTTCGTACCCTGGTACTCGGGTGCAACATTCCAGACGCTTTACTAACACTCTCCCGACTTGGAGAGTCAGTCCCTTTAACCTCCTGTTTGGCCCAGTTTGCAATTTCTGCGGAAGATGAACAGGAATAGCGAGAACCAATGAGAGACTAGCTGGAGGTGTCTGGACGGGCAAATTTAACTCTCATTTCCCACCAGGAAGAGGAAATAACCAAAGGCTCAGCGTGCCGTGCCGGAACCAGATTAGGGCCTGAAGCCATCCTGCGGTGTTGCGGCCAGCTCACAAGAAAACGAGTTGAAGAAAGGAGCTCAGGGGCACTGTAATTCACAAACCTGCAGAGTTATAAATGACAACTATCGTCCAAAAATATACTGAAGTAAGGCTGCCAAGAGGACTTGAAAGCGGGGCAGAATTGCAGGAAACCGATTTCAGGAGGTAGACTGGAATTGCATTGAAAGCATAGGAAAAGAGGCAGAACGTCCACAATGATGCACTTGGCCAAAAAGGGCGTATGCGTTTTTTCCTGAATATATTCAGGAAAAAACGCATACGCCCTTTTTGGCCAACCAAGCAAGCTTGCAAAGGAAATCTGCACTACAATGAAGTCTCACTTCCCCCCGGTCAAAAGGGCCATCTGAAAAAAGTGTAAAATCCAGAAAGGCAGGACAGGCCATGGAGAACTGGGAGCCTTGTTATGCTGATGGGCGGGATGTAAATTGCCAACAGACACTCGGGAGAAGTGTATGGTGTTTCCTGAAACATCTAAAAAGCAAAGCAACAGAGCCTAGGGCACTGCCACTTATGGTCCTATAGCTTAGGGAAATTAAAATCAAAAAGATACAGCCACCCCAATGTTTGGGACGCCTCTGTTTACAAGAACCTCGTTTACCGTACAAGTTCAATATCACAGAAAGTGAAAAATGGATAAAGAACTTGTGGTACTTACGTACAATGCAGTATCACTCAGCAGTGAAATCTATGTCATCAGGCCCGTAGCAGCACAATGAGTGGATTCAGGTACGATGATTCTAACTGAAATAAGTCACACAGAAAAAGAAACATCATAAGATATCAGTAATACACGGAATGTAAACTTGGCTACACAGGAACTGAATTACAGAACAGAACAGGGTCTCAAATTTAGAAAACCAACTTATGCTTGTTTAAGGGGAAAGGTGAGTTGGGGTGCTGCATAAAACCAGAGATTGAAATGAGCACAGATAAAGTTCCTTAAGCCAAATATGGAATAGACAAGAGCTACTCCTTGCTCAACGAAATGGACTCAACACCGCATATTAAACGCCTAAGAGTGTACCTGACTCTTAAGTATCTTAAAACCTATGGATTGCTATGTCTCCGAAAGAGAATCAAGCATGTGTACAGGGACATAAACGCAGCAGTGATAGGATTGGAGAGGTTCGGTGAGCAAATGAAGACCCTTTGAAGTCATATTGCATGGTACCCATTCCACGGGTTTCAACTACCCAGGTTTAAGGTATTCTTCCTTCAGCTAAAACATGCATGTGGAACCTAGAGTATGATCAACCATGTGATCGGGAGACGTGTTCAAATATGTCTCAGTTTTCGTACCCTGGTACTCGGGTGCAACATTCCAGACGCTTTACTAACACTCTCCCGACTTGGAGAGTCAGTCCCTTTAACCTCCTGTTTGGCCCAGTTTGCAATTTCTGCGGAAGATGAACAGGAATAGCGAGAACCAATGAGAGACTAGCTGGAGGTGTCTGGACGGGCAAATTTAACTCTCATTTCCCACCAGGAAGAGGAAATAACCAAAGGCTCAGCGTGCCGTGCCGGAACCAGATTAGGGCCTGAAGCCATCCTGCGGTGTTGCGGCTAGCTCACAAGAAAGCGAGTTGAAGAAAGGAGCTCAGGGGCACTGTAATTCACAAACCTGCAGAGTTATAAATGACAACTATCGTCCAAAAATATACTGAAGTAAGGCTGCCAAGAGGACTTGAAAGCGGGGCAGAATTGCAGGAAACCGATTTCAGGAGGTAGACTGGAATTGCATCGAAAGCATAGGAAAAGAGGCAGAACGTCCACAATGATGCACTTGGCCAAAAAGGGCGTATGCGTTTTTTCCTGAATATATTCAGGAAAAAACGCATACGCCCTTTTTGGCCAACCAAGCAAGCTTGCAAAGGAAATCTGCACTACAATGAAGTCTCACTTCCCCCCGGTCAAAAGGGCCATCTGAAAAAAGTGTAAAATCCAGAAAGGCAGGACAGGCCATGGAGAACTGGGAGCCTTGTTATGCTGATGGGCGGGATGTAAATTGCCAACAGACACTCGGGAGAAGTGTATGGTGTTTCCTGAAACATCTAAAAAACAAAGCAACAGAGCCTAGGGCACTGCCACTTATGGTCCTATAGCTTAGGGAAATTAAAATCAAAAAGATACAGCCACCCCAATGTTTGGGACGCCTCTGTTTACAAGAACCTCGTTTACCGTACAAGTTCAATATCACAGAAAGTGAAAAATGGATAAAGAACTTGTGGTACTTACGTACAATGCAGTATCACTCAGCAGTGAAATCTATGTCATCAGGCCCGTAGCAGCACAATGAGTGGATTCAGGTACGATGATTCTAACTGAAATAAGTCACACAGAAAAAGAAACATCATAAGATATCAGTAATACACGGAATGTAAACTTGGCTACACAGGAACTGAATTACAGAACAGAACAGGGTCTCAAATTTAGAAAACCAACTTATGCTTGTTTAAGGGGAAAGGTGAGTTGGGGTGCTGCATAAAACCAGAGATTGAAATGAGCACAGATAAAGTTCCTTAAGCCAAATATGGAATAGACAAGAGCTACTCCTTGCTCAACGAAATGGACTCAACACCGCATATTAAACGCCTAAGAGTGTACCTGACTCTTAAATATCTTAAAACCTATGGATTGCTATGTCTCCGAAAGAGAATCAAGCATGTGTACAGGGACGTAAAGGCAGCAGTGATAGGATTGGAGAGGTTCGGTGAGCAAATGAAGACCGTTTGAAGTCATATTGCATGGTACCCATTCCACGGGTTTCAACTACCCAGGTTTAAGGTATTCTTCCTTCAGCTAAAACATGCATGTGGAACCTAGAGTATGATCAACCATGTGATCGGGAGACGTGTTCAAATATGTCTCAGTTTTCGTACCCTGGTACTCGGGTGCAACATTCCAGACGCTTTACTAACACTCTCCCGACTTGGAGAGTCAGTCCCTTTAACCTCCTGTTTGGCCCAGTTTGCAATTTCTGCGGAAGATGAACAGGAATAGCGAGAACCAATGAGAGACTAGCTGGAGGTGTCTGGACGGGCAAATTTAACTCTCATTTCCCACCAGGAAGAGGAAATAACCAAAGGCTCAGCGTGCCGTGCCGGAACCAGATTAGGGCCTGAAGCCATCCTGCGGTGTTGCGGCCAGCTCACAAGAAAGCGAGTTGAAGAAAGGAGCTCAGGGGCACTGTAATTCACAAACCTGCAGAGTTATAAATGACAACTATCGTCCAAAAATATACTGAAGTAAGGCTGCCAAGAGGACTTGAAAGCGGGGCAGAATTGCAGGAAACCGATTTCAGGAGGTAGACTGGAATTGCATCGAAAGCATAGGAAAAGAGGCAGAACGTCCACAATGATGCACTTGGCCAAAAAGGGCGTATGCGTTTTTTCCTGAATATATTCAGGAAAAAACGCATACGCCCTTTTTGGCCAACCAAGCAAGCTTGCAAAGGAAATCTGCACTACAATGAAGTCTCACTTCCCCCCGGTCAAAAGGGCCATCTGAAAAAAGTGTAAAATCCAGAAAGGCAGGACAGGCCATGGAGAACTGGGAGCCTTGTTATGCTGATGGGCGGGATGTAAATTGCCAACAGACACTCGGGAGAAGTGTATGGTGTTTCCTGAAACATCTAAAAAACAAAGCAACAGAGCCTAGGGCACTGCCACTTATGGTCCTATAGCTTAGGGAAATTAAAATCAAAAAGATACAGCCACCCCAATGTTTGGGACGCCTCTGTTTACAAGAACCTCGTTTACCGTACAAGTTCAATATCACAGAAAGTGAAAAATGGATAAAGAACTTGTGGTACTTACGTACAATGCAGTATCACTCAGCAGTGAAATCTATGTCATCAGGCCCGTAGCAGCACAATGAGTGGATTCAGGTACGATGATTCTAACTGAAATAAGTCACACAGAAAAAGAAACATCATAAGATATCAGTAATACACGGAATGTAAACTTGGCTACACAGGAACTGAATTACAGAACAGAACAGGGTCTCAAATTTAGAAAACCAACTTATGCTTGTTTAAGGGGAAAGGTGAGTTGGGGTGCTGCATAAAACCAGAGATTGAAATGAGCACAGATAAAGTTCCTTAAGCCAAATATGGAATAGACAAGAGCTACTCCTTGCTCAACGAAATGGACTCAACACCGCATATTAAACGCCTAAGAGTGTACCTGACTCTTAAGTATCTTAAAACCTATGGATTGCTATGTCTCCGAAAGAGAATCAAGCATGTGTACAGGGACATAAACGCAGCAGTGATAGGATTGGAGAGGTTCGGTGAGCAAATGAAGACCCTTTGAAGTCATATTGCATGGTACCCATTCCACGGGTTTCAACTACCCAGGTTTAAGGTATTCTTCCTTCAGCTAAAACATGCATGTGGAACCTAGAGTATGATCAACCATGTGATCGGGAGACGTGTTCAAATATGTCTCAGTTTTCGTACCCTGGTACTCGGGTGCAACATTCCAGACGCTTTACTAACACTCTCCCGACTTGGAGAGTCAGTCCCTTTAACCTCCTGTTTGGCCCAGTTTGCAATTTCTGCGGAAGATGAACAGGAATAGCGAGAACCAATGAGAGACTAGCTGGAGGTGTCTGGACGGGCAAATTTAACTCTCATTTCCCACCAGGAAGAGGAAATAACCAAAGGCTCAGCGTGCCGTGCCGGAACCAGATTAGGGCCTGAAGCCATCCTGCGGTGTTGCGGCCAGCTCACAAGAAAACGAGTTGAAGAAAGGAGCTCAGGGGCACTGTAATTCACAAACCTGCAGAGTTATAAATGACAACTATCGTCCAAAAATATACTGAAGTAAGGCTGCCAAGAGGACTTGAAAGCGGGGCAGAATTGCAGGAAACCGATTTCAGGAGGTAGACTGGAATTGCATCGAAAGCATAGGAAAAGAGGCAGAACGTCCACAATGATGCACTTGGCCAAAAAGGGCGTATGCGTTTTTTCCTGAATATATTCAGGAAAAAACGCATACGCCCTTTTTGGCCAACCAAGCAAGCTTGCAAAGGAAATCTGCACTACAATGAAGTCTCACTTCCCCCCGGTCAAAAGGGCCATCTGAAAAAAGTGTAAAATCCAGAAAGGCAGGACAGGCCATGGAGAACTGGGAGCCTTGTTATGCTGATGGGCGGGATGTAAATTGCCAACAGACACTCGGGAGAAGTGTATGGTGTTTCCTGAAACATCTAAAAAACAAAGCAACAGAGCCTAGGGCACTTCCACTTATGGTCCTATAGCTTAGGGAAATTAAAATCAAAAAGATACAGCCACCCCAATGTTTGGGACGCCTCTGTTTACAAGAACCTCGTTTACCGTACAAGTTCAATATCACAGAAAGTGAAAAATGGATAAAGAACTTGTGGTAGTTACGTACAATGCAGTATCACTCAGCAGTGAAATCTATGTCATCAGGCCCGTAGCAGCACAATGAGTGGATTCAGGTACGATGATTCTAACTGAAATAAGTCACACAGAAAAAGAAACATCATAAGATATCAGTAATACACGGAATGTAAACTTGGCTACACAGGAACTGAATTACAGAACAGAACAGGGTCTCAAATTTAGAAAACCAACTTATGCTTGTTTAAGGGGAAAGGTGAGTTGGGGTGCTGCATAAAACCAGAGATTGAAATGAGCACAGATAAAGTTCCTTAAGCCAAATATGGAATAGACAAGAGCTACTCCTTGCTCAACGAAATGGACTCAACACCGCATATTAAACGCCTAAGAGTGTACCTGACTCTTAAGTATCTTAAAACCTATGGATTGCTATGTCTCCGAAAGAGAATCAAGCATGTGTACAGGGACGTAAACGCAGCAGTGATAGGATTGGAGAGGTTCGGTGAGCAAATGAAGACCCTTTGAAGTCATATTGCATGGTACCCATTCCACGGGTTTCAACTACCCAGGTTTAAGGTATTCTTCCTTCAGCTAAAACATGCATGTGGAACCTAGAGTATGATCAACCATGTGATCGGGAGACGTGTTCAAATATGTCTCAGTTTTCGTACCCTGGTACTCGGGTGCAACATTCCAGACGCTTTACTAACACTCTCCCGACTTGGAGAGTCAGTCCCTTTAACCTCCTGTTTGGCCCAGTTTGCAATTTCTGCGGAAGATGAACAGGAATAGCGAGAACCAATGAGAGACTAGCTGGAGGTGTCTGGACGGGCAAATTTAACTCTCATTTCCCACCAGGAAGAGGAAATAACCAAAGGCTCAGCGTGCCGTGCCGGAACCAGATTAGGGCCTGAAGCCATCCTGCGGTGTTGCGGCCAGCTCACAAGAAAGCGAGTTGAAGAAAGGAGCTCAGGGGCACTGTAATTCACAAACCTGCAGAGTTATAAATGACAACTATCGTCCAAAAATATACTGAAGTAAGGCTGCCAAGAGGACTTGAAAGCGGGGCAGAATTGCAGGAAACCGATTTCAGGAGGTAGACTGGAATTGCATCGAAAGCATAGGAAAAGAGGCAGAACGTCCACAATGATGCACTTGGCCAAAAAGGGCGTATGCGTTTTTTCCTGAATATATTCAGGAAGAAACGCATACGCCCTTTTTGGCCAACCAAGCAAGCTTGCAAAGGAAATCTGCACTACAATGAAGTCTCACTTCCCCCCGGTCAAAAGGGCCATCTGAAAAAAGTGTAAAATCCAGAAAGGCAGGACAGGCCATGGAGAACTGGGAGCCTTGTTATGCTGATGGGCGGGATGTAAATTGCCAACAGACACTCGGGAGAAGTGTATGGTGTTTCCTGAAACATCTAAAAAACAAAGCAACAGAGCCTAGGGCACTGCCACTTATGGTCCTATAGCTTAGGGAAATTAAAATCAAAAAGATACAGCCACCCCAATGTTTGGGACGCCTCTGTTTACAAGAACCTCGTTTACCGTACAAGTTCAATATCACAGAAAGTGAAAAATGGATAAAGAACTTGTGGTACTTACGTACAATGCAGTATCACTCAGCAGTGAAATCTATGTCATCAGGCCCGTAGCAGCACAATGAGTGGATTCAGGTACGATGATTCTAACTGAAATAAGTCACACAGAAAAAGAAACATCATAAGATATCAGTAATACACGGAATGTAAACTTGGCTACACAGGAACTGAATTACAGAACAGAACAGGGTCTCAAATTTAGAAAACCAACTTATGCTTGTTTAAGGGGAAAGGTGAGTTGGGGTGCTGCATAAAACCAGAGATTGAAATGAGCACAGATAAAGTTCCTTAAGCCAAATATGGAATAGACAAGAGCTACTCCTTGCTCAACGAAATGGACTCAACACCGCATATTAAACGCCTAAGAGTGTACCTGACTCTTAAGTATCTTAAAACCTATGGATTGCTATGTCTCCGAAAGAGAATCAAGCATGTGTACAGGGACGTAAACGCAGCAGTGATAGGATTGGAGAGGTTCGGTGAGCAAATGAAGACCCTTTGAAGTCATATTGCATGGTACCCATTCCACGGGTTTCAACTACCCAGGTTTAAGGTATTCTTCCTTCAGCTAAAACATGCATGTGGAACCTAGAGTATGATCAACCATGTGATCGGGAGACGTGTTCAAATATGTCTCAGTTTTCGTACCCTGGTACTCGGGTGCAACATTCCAGACGCTTTACTAACACTCTCCCGACTTGGAGAGTCAGTCCCTTTAACCTCCTGTTTGGCCCAGTTTGCAATTTCTGCGGAAGATGAACAGGAATAGCGAGAACCAATGAGAGACTAGCTGGAGGTTTCTGGACGGGCAAATTTAACTCTCATTTCCCACCAGGAAGAGGAAATAACCAAAGGCTCAGCGTGCCGTGCCGGAACCAGATTAGGGCCTGAAGCCATCCTGCGGTGTTGCGGCCAGCTCACAAGAAAACGAGTTGAAGAAAGGAGCTCAGGGGCACTGTAATTCACAAACCTGCAGAGTTATAAATGACAACTATCGTCCAAAAATATACTGAAGTAAGGCTGCCAAGAGGACTTGAAAGCGGGGCAGAATTGCAGGAAACCGATTTCAGGAGGTAGACTGGAATTGCATCGAAAGCATAGGAAAAGAGGCAGAACGTCCACAATGATGCACTTGGCCAAAAAGGGCGTATGCGTTTTTTCCTGAATATATTCAGGAAAAAACGCATACGCCCTTTTTGGCCAACCAAGCAAGCTTGCAAAGGAAATCTGCACTACAATGAAGTCTCACTTCCCCCCGGTCAAAAGGGCCATCTGAAAAAAGTGTAAAATCCAGAAAGGCAGGACAGGCCATGGAGAACTGGGAGCCTTGTTATGCTGATGGGCGGGATGTAAATTGCCAACAGACACTCGGGAGAAGTGTATGGTGTTTCCTGAAACATCTAAAAAACAAAGCAACAGAGCCTAGGGCACTTCCACTTATGGTCCTATAGCTTAGGGAAATTAAAATCAAAAAGATACAGCCACCCCAATGTTTGGGACGCCTCTGTTTACAAGAACCTCGTTTACCGTACAAGTTCAATATCACAGAAAGTGAAAAATGGATAAAGAACTTGTGGTACTTACGTACAATGCAGTATCACTCAGCAATGAAATCTATGTCATCAGGCCCGTAGCAGCATAATGAGTGGATTCAGGTACGATGAATCTAACTGAAATAAGTCACACAGAAAAAGAAACATCATAAGATATCTGTAATACACGGAATGTAAACTTGGCTACACAGGAACTGAATTACAGAACAGAACAGGGTCTCAAATTTAGAAAACCAACTTATGCTTGCTTAAGGGGAAAGGTGAGTTGGGGTGCTGCATAAAACCAGAGATTGAAACGAGCACAGATAAAGTTCCTTAAGCCAAATATGGACTAGACAAGAGCTACTCCTTGCTCAACGAAATGGACTAAACACCCCATATTAAACGCCTAAGAATGTACCTGACTAGTAAGTATCTTAAAACCTATGGATTGCTATGTCTCCAAAAGAGAATCAAGCGTGTGTACAGGGGCATAAACGCAGCAGTGATAGGATTGGAGAGGTTCGGTGAGCAAATGAAGACCCTTTGAAGTCATATTGCATGGTACCCATTCCACGGGTCTCAACTCTCCAGGTTTAAGGTATTCTTCCTTCAGCTAAAACATGCATGTGGAACCCAGAGTATGATCAACCATGTGAACGGGAGACGTGTTCAAATATGTCTCAGTTTTCCTCCCCTGGTACTCGGGTGCAACATTCCAGACGCTTTACTAACACTCTCCCCACTTGGAGAGTCAGCGCCTTTAACCTCCTGTTTGGCCCAGTTTGCAATTTCTGCGGAAGATGAACAGGAATAGGGAACACCAATGAGAGACTAGCTGGAGGTGTCTGGACGGGCAAATTTAACTCTCATTTCCCAACAGGAAGAGGAAATAACCAAATGCTCAGCGTGCCGTGCCGGAACCAGATTAGGGCCTGAAGCCATCCTGCGGTGTTGCGGCCAGCTCAAAAGAAAGCGAGTTGAAGAAAGGAGCTCAGGGGCACTGTAATTCACAAACCTGCAGAGTTATAAATGACAGCTTTCGTCCAAAAATATACTGAAGTAAGGCTGCCAAGAGGACTTGAAAGCGGGGCAGAATTGCAGGAAACCGATTTCAGGAGGTAGACTGGAATTGCATTGAAAGCATAGGAAAAGAGGCAGAACGTCCACAATGATGCACTTGGCCAAAAAGGGCATATGCGTTTTTTCCTGAATATATTCAGGAAAAAACGCATACGCCCTTTTTGGCCAACCAAGCAAGCTTGCAAAGGAAATCTGCACTACAATGAAGTCTCACTTCGCCCCGGTCAAAAGGGCCATCTGAAAAAAGTGTAAAATCCAGAAAGGCAGGACAGGCCATGGAGAACTGGGAGCCTTGTTATGCTGATGGGCGGGATGTAAATTGCCAACAGACACTCGGGAGAAGTGTATGGTGTTTCCTGAAACATCTAAAAAACAAAGCAACAGAGCCTAGGGCACTTCCACTTATGGTCCTATAGCTTAGGGAAATTAAAATCAAAAAGACACAGCCACCCCAAAGTTTGGGACGCCTCTGTTTACAAGAACCTCGTTTACCGTACAAGTTCAATATCACAGAAAGTGAAAAATGGATAAAGAAGTTGTGGTACTTACGTACAATGCAGTATCACTCAGCAATGAAATCTATGTCATCAGGCCCATAGCAGCATAATGAGTGGATTCAGGTACGATGAATCTAACTGAAATAAGTCACACAGAAAAAGAAACATCATAAGATATCTGTAATACACGGAATGTAAACTTGGCTACACAGGAACTGAATTATAGAACAGAACAGGGTCTCAAATTTAGAAAACCAACTTATGCTTGCTTAAGGGGAAAGGTGAGTTGGGGTGCTGCATAAAACCAGAGATTGAAACGAGCACAGATAAAGTTCCTTAAGCCAAATATGGACTAGACAAGAGCTACTCCTTGCTCAACGAAATGGACTAAACACCCCATATTAAACACCTAAGAATGTACCTGACTAGTAAGTATCTTAAAACCTATGGATTGCTATGTCTCCAAAAGAGAATCAAGCGTGTGTACAGGGGCATAAACGCAGCAGTGATAGGATTGGAGAGGTTCGGTGAGCAAATGAAGACCCTTTGAAGTCATATTGCATGGTACCCATTCCACGGGTCTCAACTCTCCAGGTTTAAGGTATTCTTCCTTCAGCTAAAACATGCATGTGGAACCCAGAGTATGATCAACCATGTGAACGGGAGACGTGTTCAAATACGTCTCAGTTTTCCTCCCCTGGTACTCGGGTGCAACATTCCAGACGCTTTACTAACACTCTCCCCACTTGGAGAGTCAGCGCCTTTAACCTCCTGTTTGGCCCAGTTTGCAATTTCTGCGGAAGATGAACAGGAATAGGGAACACCAATGAGAGACTAGCTGGAGGTGTCTGGACGGGCAAATTTAACTCTCATTTCCCACCAGGAAGAGGAAATAACCAAAGGCTCAGCGTGCCGTGCCGGAACCAGATTAGGGCCTGAAGCCATCCTGCGGTGTTGCGGCCAGCTCAAAAGAAAGCGAGTTGAAGAAAGGAGCTCAGGGGCACTGTAATTCACAAACCTGCAGAGTTATAAATGACAGCTTTCGTCCAAAAATATACTGAAGTAAGGCTGCCAAGAGGACTCGAAAGCGGGGCAGAATTGCAGGAAACCGATTTCAGGAGGTAGACTGGAATTGCATTGAAAGCATAGGAAAAGAGGCAGAACGTCCACAATGATGCACTTGGCCAAAAAGGGCGTATGCGTTTTTTCCTGAATATATTCAGGAAAAAACGCATACGCCCTTTTTGGCCAACCAAGCAAGCTTGCAAAGGAAATCTGCACTACAATGAAGTCTCACTTCCCCCCGGTCAAAAGGGCCATCTGAAAAAAGTGTAAAATCCAGAAAGGCAGGACAGGCCATTGAGAACTGGGAGCCTTGTTATGCTGATGGGCGGGATGTAAATTGCCAACAGACACTCGGGAGAAGTGTATGGTGTTTCCTGAAACATCTAAAAAACAAAGCAACAGAGCCTAGGGCACTTCCACTTATGGTCCTATAGCTTAGGGAAATTAAAATCAAAAAGACACAGCCACCCCAAAGTTTGGGACGCCTCTGTTTACAAGAACCTCGTTTACCGTACAAGTTCAACATCGCAGAATATGAAAAATGGATTAAGAAGTTGTGGTATTTACTTACAAAGCAATATCACTCAGCAATGAAATCTATGTCATCAGGCCCATAGCAGCATAATGAGTGGATTCAGGTACGATGATTCTCACTGAAATAAGTCACACAGAAAAAGAAACATCATAAGATATCACTAATACACGGAATGTAAACTTGGCTACACAGGAACTGAATTCCAAAACAGAACAGGGTCTCAAATTTAGAAAACCAACTTATGCTTGCTTAAGGGGAAAGGTGAGTTGGGGTGCTGCATAAAACCAGAGATTGAAATGAGCACAGATAAATTTCCTTAAGCCAAATATGGACTAGACCAGAGCTACTCCTTGCTCAACGAAATGGACTCAACACCCCATATTAAACGCCTAAGAATGTACCTGACTAGTAAGTATCTTAAAACCTATGGATTGCTATGTCTCCAAAAGAGAATCAAGCGTGTGTACAGGGGCATAAACGCAGCAGTGATAGGATTGGAGAGGTTCGGTGAGCAAATGAAGACCCTTTGAAGTCATATTGCATGGTACCCATTCCACGGGTCTCAACTCTCCAGGTTTAAGGTATTCTTCCTTCAGCTAAAACATGCATGTGGAACCCAGAGTATGATCAACCATGTGAACGGGAGACGTGTTCAAATACATCTCAGTTTTCCTCCCCTGGTACTCGGGTGCAACATTCCAGACGCTTTACTAACACTCTCCCCACTTGGAGAGTCAGCGCCTTTAACCTCCTGTTTGGCCCAGTTTGCAATTTCTGCGGAAGATGAACAGGAATAGGGAACACCAATGAGAGACTAGCTGGAGGTGTCTGGACGGGCAAATTTAACTCTCATTTCCCACCAGGAAGAGGAAATAAACAAAGGCTCAGCGTGCCGGGCCGGAACCAGATTAGGGCCTGAAGCCATCCTGCGGTGTTGCGGCCAGCTCAAAAGAAAACGAGTTGAAGAAAGGAGCTCAGGGGCACTGTAATTCACAAACCTGCAGAGTTATAAATGACAGCTATCGTCCAAAAATATACTGAAGTAAGGCTGCCAAGAGGACTTGAAAGCGGGGCAGAATTGAAGGAAACCGATTTCAGGAGGTAGACTGGAATTGCATTGAAAGCATAGGAAAAGAGGCAGAACGTCCACAATGATGCACTTGGCCAAAAAGGGCGTATGCGTTTTTTCCTGAATATATTCAGGAAAAAACGCATACGCCCTTTTTGGCCAACCAAGCAAGCTTGCAAAGGAAATCTGCACTACAATGAAGTCTCACTTCCCCCCGGTCAAAAGGGCCATCTGAAAAAAGTGTAAAATCCAGAAAGGCAGGACAGGCCATGGAGAACTGGGAGCCTTGTTATGCTGATGGGCGGGATGTAAATTGCCAACAGACACTCGGGAGAAGTGTATGGTGTTTCCTGAAACATCTAAAAAACAAAGCAACAGAGCCTAGGGCACTTCCACTTATGGTCCTATAGCTTAGGGAAATTAAAATCAAAAAGACACAGCCACCCCAAAGTTTGGGACGCCTCTGTTTACAAGAACCTCGTTTACCGTACAAGTTCAACATCGCAGAAAGTGAAAAATGGATAAAGAAGTTGTGGTATTTACTTACAAAGAGATATCACTCAGCAATGAAATCTATGTCAACAGGCCCTTAGCAGCACAATGAGTGGATTCAGGTATGATGATTCTAACTGAAATAAGTCACACAGAAAAAGAAACATCATAAGATATCAGTAATACACGGAATGTAAACTTGGCTACACAGGAACTGAATTACAGAATAGAACAGGGTCTCAAATATAGAAAACCAACTTATGCTTGCTTAAGGGGAAAGGTGAGTTGGGGTGCTGCATAAAACCAGAGATTGAAACGAGCACAGATAAAGTTCCTTAAGCCAAATATGGAATAGACAAGAGCTACTCCTTGCTCAACGAAATGGACTCAACACCCCATATTAAACGCCTAAGAATGTACCTGACTAGTAAGTGTCTTAAAACCTATGGATTGCTATGTCTCCGAAAGAGAATCAAGCATGTGTACAGGGGCATAAACGCAGCAGTGATAGGATTGCAGAGGTTCGGTGAGCAAATGAAGACCCTTTGAAGTCATATTGCATGGTACCCATTCCACGGTTTTCAACTACCCAGGTTTAAGGTATTCTTCCTTCAGCTAAAACATGCATGTGGAACCTAGAGTATGATCAACCATGTGATCGGGAGACGTGTTCAAATATGTCTCAGTTTTCGTACCCTGGTACTCGGGTGCAACATTCCAGACGCTTTACTAACACTCTCCCCACTTGGAGAGTCCGTCCCTTTAATCTCCTGTTTGGCCCAGTTTGCAATTTCTGCGGAAGATGAACAGGAATAGCGAGAACCAATGAGAGACTAGCTGGAGGTGTCTGGACGGGCAAATTTAACTCTCATTTCCCACCAGAAAGAGGAATTAACCAAAGGCTCAGCGTGCCGTGCCAGAATCAGATTAGGGCCTGAAGCTATCCTGCGGTGTTGCGGCCAGCTCAAAAAAAAGCGAGTTGAAGAAAGGAGCTCAGGGGCACTGTAATTCACAAACCTGCAGAGTTATAAATGACAGCTATCGTCCAAAAATATACTGAAGTAAGGCTGCCAAGAGGACTTGAAAGCGGGGCAGAATTGCAGGAAACCGATTTCAGGAGGTAGACTGGAATTGCATTGAAAGCATAGGAAAAGAGGCAGAACGTCCACAATGATGCACTTGGCCAAAAAGGGCGTATGCGTTTTTTCCTGAATATATTCAGGAAAAAACGCATACGCCCTTTTTGGCCAACCAAGCAAGCTTGCAAAGGAAATCTGCACTACAATGAAGTCTCACTTCCCCCCGGTCAAAAGGGCCATCTGAAAAAAGTGTAAAATCCAGAAAGGCAGGACAGGCCATGGAGAACTGGGAGCCTTGTTATGCTGATGGGCGGGATGTAAATTGCCAACAGACACTCGGGAGAAGTGTATGGTGTTTCCTGAAACATCTAAAAAACAAAGCAACAGAGCATAGGGCACTTCCACTTATGGTCCTATAGCTTAGGGAAATTAAAATCAAAAAGACACAGCCACCCCAAAGTTTGGGACGCCTCTGTTTACAAGAACCTCGTTTACCGTACAAGTTCAATATCACAGAAAGTGAAAAATGGATAAAGAAGTTGTGGTACTTACGTACAATGCAGTATCACTCAGCAATGAAATCTATGTCATCAGGCCCGTAGCAGCATAATGAGTGGATTCAGGTACGATGATTCTCACTGAAATAAGTCACACAGAAAAAGAAACATCATAAAGTATCACTAATACACGGAATGTAAACTTGGCTACACAGGAACTGAATTCCAAAACAGAACAGGGTCTCAAATTTAGAAAACCAACTTATGCTTGCTTAAGGGGAAAGGTGAGTTGGGGTGCTGCATAAAACCAGAGATTGAAATGAGCACAGATAAAGTTCCTTAAGCCAAATATGGACTAGACAAGAGCTACTCCTTGCTCAACGAAATGGACTCAACACCGCATATTAAACGCCTAAGAATGTACCTGACTAGTAAGTATCTTAAAACCTATGGATTGCTATGTCTCCAAAAGAGAATCAAGCGTGTGTACAGGGGCATAAACGCAGCAGTGATAGGATTGGAGAGGTTCGGTGAGCAAATGAAGACCCTTTGAAGTCATATTGCATGGTACCCATTCCACGGGTCTCAACTCTCCAGGTTTAAGGTATTCTTCCTTCAGCTAAAACATGCATGTGGAACCCAGAGTATGATCAACCATGTGAACGGGAGACGTGTTCAAATACGTCTCAGTTTTCCTCCCCTGGTACTCGGGTGCAACATTCCAGACGCTTTACTAACACTCTCCCCACTTGGAGAGTCAGCGCCTTTAACCTCCTGTTTGGCCCAGTTTGCAATTTCTGCGGAAGATGAACAGGAATAGGGAACACCAATGAGAGACTAGCTGGAGGTGTCTGGACGGGCAAATTTAACTCTCATTTCCCACCAGGAAGAGGAAATAACCAAAGGCTCAGCGTGCCGTGCCAGAACCAGATTAGGGCCTGAAGCCATCCTGCGGTGTTGCGGCCAGCTCAAAAGAAAGCGAGTTGAAGAAAGGAGCTCAGGGGCACTGTAATTCACAAACCTGCAGAGTTATAAATGACAGCTTTCGTCCAAAAATATACTGAAGTAAGGCTGCCAAGAGCACTTGAAAGCGGGGCAGAATTGCAGGAAACCGATTTCAGGAGGTAGACTGGAATTGCATTGAAAGCATAGGAAAAGAGGCAGAACGTCCACAATGATGCACTTGGCCAAAAAGGGCGTATGCGTTTTTTCCTGAATATATTCAGGAAAAAACGCATACGCCCTTTTTGGCCAACCAAGCAAGCTTGCAAAGGAAATCTGCACTACAATGAAGTCTCACTTCCCCCCGGTCAAAAGGGCCATCTGAAAAAAGTGTAAAATCCAGAAAGGCAGGACAGGCCATGGAGAACTGCGAGCCTTGTTATGCTGATGGGCGGGATGTAAATTGCCAACAGACACTCGGGAGAAGTGTATGGTGTTTCCTGAAACATCTAAAAAACAAAGCAACAGAGCCTAGGGCACTTCCACTTATGGTCCTATAGCTTAGGGAAATTAAAATCAAAAAGACACAGCCACCCCAAAGTTTGGGACGCCTCTGTTTACAAGAACCTCGTTTACCGTACAAGTTCAATATCACAGAAAGTGAAAAATGGATAAAGAAGTTGTGGTACTTACGTACAATGCAGTATCACTCAGCAATGAAATCTATGTCATCAGGCCCGTAGCAGCATAATGAGTGGATTCAGGTACGATGATTCTCACTGAAATAAGTCACACAGAAAAAGAAACATCATAAGATATCTGTAATACACGGAATGTAAACTTGGCTACACAGGAACTGAATTACAGAACAGAACAGGGTCTCAAATTTAGAAAACCAACTTATGCTTGCTTAAGGGGAAAGGTGAGTTGGGGTGCTGCATAAAACCAGAGATTGAAATGAGCACAGATAAAGTTCCTTAAGCCAAATATGGACTAGACAAGAGCTACTCCTTGCTCAACGAAATGGACTCAACACCCCATATTAAACGCCTAAGAATGTACCTGACTAGTAAGTATCTTAAAACCTATGGATTGCTATGTCTCCAAAAGAGAATCAAGCGTGTGTACAGGGGCATAAACGCAGCAGTGATAGGATTGGAGAGGTTCGGTGAGCAAATGAAGACCCTTTGAAGTCATATTGCATGGTACCCATTCCACGGGTCTCAACTCTCCAGGTTTAAGGTATTCTTCCTTCAGCTAAAACATGCATGTGGAACCCAGAGTATGATCAACCATGTGAACGGGAGACGTGTTCAAATACGTCTCAGTTTTCCTCCCCTGGTACTCGGGTGCAACATTCCAGATGCTTTACTAACACTCTCCCCACTTGGAGAGTCAGCGCCTTTAACCTCCTGTTTGGCCCAGTTTGCAATTTCTGCGGAAGATGAACAGGAATAGGGAACACCAATGAGAGACTAGCTGGAGGTGTCTGGACGGGCAAATTTAACTCTCATTTCCCACCAGGAAGAGGAAATAACCAAAGGCTCAGCGTGCCGTGCCGGAACCAGATTAGGGCCTGAAGCCATCCTGCGGTGTTGCGGCCAGCTCAAAAGAAAGCGAGTTGAAGAAAGGAGCTCAGGGGCACTGTAATTCACAGACCTGCAGCGTTATAAATGACAGCTTTCGTCCAAAAATATACTGAAGTAAGGCTGCCAAGAGGACTTGAAAGCGGGGCAGAATTGCAGGAAACCGATTTCAGGAGGTAGACTGGAATTGCATTGAAAGCATAGGAAAAGAGGCAGAACGTCCACAATGATGCACTTGGCCAAAAAGGGCGTATGCGTTTTTTCCTGAATATATTCAGGAAAAAACGCATACGCCCTTTTTGGCCAACCAAGCAAGCTTGCAAAGGAAATCTGCACTACAATGAAGTCTCACTTCCCCCCGGTCAAAAGGGCCATCTGAAAAAAGTGTAAAATCCAGAAAGGCAGGACAGGCCATGGAGAACTGGGAGCCTTGTTATGCTGATGGGCGGGATGTAAATTGCCAACAGACACTCGGGAGAAGTGTATGGTGTTTCCTGAAACATCTAAAAAACAAAGCAACAGAGCCTAGGGCACTTCCACTTATGGTCCTATAGCTTAGGGAAATTAAAATCAAAAAGACACAGCCACCCCAAAGTTTGGGACGCCTCTGTTTACAAGAACCTCGTTTACCGTACAAGTTCAACATCGCAGAAAATGAAAAATGGATAAAGAAGTTGTGGTATTTACTTACAAAGCAATATCACTCAGCAATGAAATCTATGTCATCAGGCCCGTAGCAGCATAATGAGTGGATTCAGGTACGATGATTCTCACTGAAATAAGTCACACAGAAAAAGAAACATCATAAGATACCACTAATACACGGAATGTAAACTTGGCTACACAGGAACTGAATTCCAAAACAGAACAGGGTCTCAAATTTAGAAAACCAACTTATGCTTGCTTAAGGGGAAAGGTGAGTTGGGGTGCTGCATAAAACCAGAGATTGAAATGAGCACAGATAAAGTTCCTTAAGCCAAATATGGACTAGACAAGAGCTACTCCTTGCTCAACGAAATGGACTCAACACCCCATATTAAACGCCTAAGAATGTACCTGACTAGTAAGCATCTTAAAACCTATGGATTGCTATGTCTCCAAAAGAGAATCAAGCGTGTGTACAGGGGCATAAACGCAGCAGTGATAGGATTGGAGAGGTTCGGTGAGCAAATGAAGACCCTTTGAAGTCATATTGCATGGTACCCATTCCACGGGTCTCAACTCTCCAGGTTTAAGGTATTCTTCCTTCAGCTAAAACATGCATGTGGAACCCAGAGTATGATCAACCATGTGAACGGGAGACGTGTTCAAATATGTCTCAGTTTTCCTCCCCTGGTACTCGGGTGCAACATTCCAGACGCTTTACTAACACTCTCCCCACTTGGAGAGTCAGCACCTTTAACCTCCTGTTTGGCCCAGTTTGCAATTTCTGCGGAAGATGAACAGGAATAGGGAACACCAATGAGAGACTAGCTGGAGGTGTCTGGACGGGCAAATTTAACTCTCATTTCCCACCAGGAAGAGGAAATAACCAAAGGCTCAGCATGCCGGGCCGGAACCTGATTATGGCCTGAAGCCATCCTGCGGTGTTGCGGCCAGCTCAAAAGAAAGCGAGTTGAAGAAAGGAGCTCAGGGGCACTGTAATTCACAAACCTGCAGAGTTATAAATGACAGCTATCGTCCAAAAATATACTGAAGTAAGGCTGCCAAGAGGACTTGAAAGCGGGGCAGAATTGCAGGAAACCGATTTCAGGAGGTAGACTGGAATTGCATTGAAAGCATAGGAAAAGAGGCAGAACGTCCACAATGATGCACTTGGCCAAAAAGGGCGTATGCGTTTTTTCCTGAATATATTCAGGAAAAAACGCATACGCCCTTTTTGGCCAACCAAGCAAGCTTGCAAAGGAAATCTGCACTACAATGAAGTCTCACTTCCCCCCGGTCAAAAGGGCCATCTGAAAAAAGTGTAAAATCCAGAAAGACAGGACAGGCCATGGAGAACTGGGAGCCTTGTTATGCTGATGGGCGGGATGTAAATTGCCAACAGACACTCGGGAGAAGTGTATGGTGTTTCCTGAAACATCTAAAAAACAAAGCAACAGAGCCTAGGGCACTTCCACTTATGGTCCTATAGCTTAGGGAAATTAAAATCAAAAAGACACAGCCACCCCAAAGTTTGGGACGCCTCTGTTTACAAGAACCTCGTTTACCGTACAAGTTCAACATCGCAGAAAGTGAAAAATGGATAAAGAAGTTGTGGTATTTACTTACAAAGCAATATCACTCAGCAATGAAATCTATGTCAACAGGCCCTTAGCAGCACAATGAGTGGATTCAGGTATGATGATTCTAACTGAAATAAGTCACACAGAAAAAGAAACATCATAAGATATCAGTAATACACGGAATGTAAACTTGGCTACACAGGAACTGAATTACAGAACAGAACAGGGTCTCAAATTTAGAAAACCAACTTATGCTTGCTTAAGGGGAAAGGTGAGTTGGGGTGCTGCATAAAACCAGAGATTGAAACGAGCACAGATAAAGTTCCTTAAGCCAAATATGGAATAGACAAGAGCTACTCCTTGCTCAACGAAATGGACTCAACACCGCATATTAAACGCCTAAGAATGTACCTGACTAGTAAGTATCTTAAAACCTATGGATTGCTATGTCTCCGAAAGAGAATCAAGCATGTGTACAGGGGCATAAACGCAGCAGTGATAGGATTGGAGAGGTTCGGTGAGCAAATGAAGACCCTTTGAAGTCATATTGCATGGTACCCATTCCACGGGTCTCAACTCTCCAGGTTTAAGGTATTCTTCCTTCAGCTAAAACATGCATGTGGAACCCAGAGTATGATCAACCATGTGAACGGGAGACGTGTTCAAATACGTCTCAGTTTTCCTCCCCTGGTACTCGGGTGCAACATTCCAGACGCTTTACTAACACTCTCCCCACTTGGAGAGTCAGCGCCTTTAACCTCCTGTTTGGCCCAGTTTGCAATTTCTGCGGAAGATGAACAGGAATAGGGAACACCAATGAGAGACTAGCTGGAGGTGTCTGGACGGGCAAATTTAACTCTCATTTCCCACCAGGAAGAGGAAATAACCAAAGGCTCAGCGTGCCGTGCCGGAACCAGATTAGGGCCTGAAGCCATCCTGCGGTGTTGCGGCCAGCTCAAAAGAAAGCGAGTTGAAGAAAGGAGCTCAGGGGCACTGTAATTCACAAACCTGCAGAGTTATAAATGACAGCTTTCGTCCAAAAATATACTGAAGTAAGGCTGCCAAGAGGACTTGAAAGCGGGGCAGAATTGCAGGAAACCGATTTCAGGAGGTAGACTGGAATTGCATTGAAAGCATAGGAAAAGAGGCAGAACGTCCACAATGATGCACTTGGCCAAAAAGGGCATATGCGTTTTTTCCTGAATATATTCAGGAAAAAACGCATACGCCCTTTTTGGCCAACCAAGCAAGCTTGCAAAGGAAATCTGCACTACAATGAAGTCTCACTTCGCCCCGGTCAAAAGGGCCATCTGAAAAAAGTGTAAAATCCAGAAAGGCAGGACAGGCCATGGAGAACTGGGAGCCTTGTTATGCTGATGGGCGGGATGTAAATTGCCAACAGACACTCGGGAGAAGTGTATGGTGTTTCCTGAAACATCTAAAAAACAAAGCAACAGAGCCTAGGGCACTTCCACTTATGGTCCTATAGCTTAGGGAAATTAAAACCAAAAGACACAGCCACCCCAAAGTTTGGGACGCCTCTGTTTACAAGAACCTCGTTTACCGTACAAGTTCAACATCGCAGAAAATGAAAAATGGATAAAGAAGTTGTGGTATTTACTTACAAAGCAATATCACTCAGCAATGAAATCTATGTCATCAGGCCCGTAGCAGCATAATGAGTGGATTCAGGTACGATGATTCTCACTGAAATAAGTCACACAGAAAAAGAAACATCATAAGATATCACTAATACACGGAATGTAAACTTGGCTACACAGGAACTGAATTCCAAAACAGAACAGGGTCTCAAATTTAGAAAACCAACTTATGCTTGCTTAAGGGGAAAGGTGAGTTGGGGTGCTGCATAAAACCAGAGATTGAAATGAGCACAGATAAAGTTCCTTAAGCCAAATATGGAATAGACAAGAGCTACTCCTTGCTCAACGAAATGGACTCAACACCGCATATTAAACGCCTAAGAATGTACCTGACTAGTAAGTATCTTAAAACCTATGGATTGCTATGTCTCCGAAAGAGAATCAAGCATGTGTACAGGCGCATAAACGCAGCAGTGATAGGATTGGAGAGGTTTGGTGAACAAATGAATACCCTTTGAAGTCATATTGCATGGTACCCATTCCACGGGTCTCAACTCTCCAGGTTTAAGGTATTCTTCCTTCAGCTAAAACATGCATGTGGAACCCAGAGTATGATCAACCATGTGAACGGGAGACGTGTTCAAATACGTCTCAGTTTTCCTCCCCTGGTACTCGGGTGCAACATTCCAGACGCTTTACTAACACTCTCCCCACTTGGAGAGTCAGCGCCTTTAACCTCCTGTTTGGCCCAGTTTGCAATTTCTGCGGAAGATGAACAGGAATAGGGAACACCAATGAGAGACTAGCTGGAGGTGTCTGGACGGGCAAATTTAACTCTCATTTCCCACCAGGAAGAGGAAATAACCAAAGGCTCAGCGTGCCGTGCCGGAACCAGATTAGGGCCTGAAGCCATCCTGCGGTGTTGCGGCCAGCTCAAAAGAAAGCGAGTTGAAGAAAGGAGCTCAGGGGCACTGTAATTCACAGACCTGCAGCGTTATAAATGACAGCTTTCGTCCAAAAATATACTGAAGTAAGGCTGCCAAGAGGACTTGAAAGCGGGGCAGAATTGCAGGAAACCGATTTCAGGAGGTAGACTGGAATTGCATTGAAAGCATAGGAAAAGAGGCAGAACGTCCACAATGATGCACTTGGCCAAAAAGGGCGTATGCGTTTTTTCCTGAATATATTCAGGAAAAAACGCATACGCCCTTTTTGGCCAACCAAGCAAGCTTGCAAAGGAAATCTGCACTACAATGAAGTCTCACTTCCCCCCGGTCAAAAGGGCCATCTGAAAAAAGTGTAAAATCCAGAAAGGCAGGACAGGCCATGGAGAACTGGGAGCCTTGTTATGCTGATGGGCGGGATGTAAATTGCCAACAGACACTCGGGAGAAGTGTATGGTGTTTCCTGAAACATCTAAAAAACAAAGCAACAGAGCCTAGGGCACTTCCACTTATGGTCCTATAGCTTAGGGAAATTAAAATCAAAAAGACACAGCCACCCCAAAGTTTGGGACGCCTCTGTTTACAAGAACCTCGTTTACCGTACAAGTTCAACATCGCAGAAAATGAAAAATGGATAAAGAAGTTGTGATATTTACTTACAAAGCAATATCACTCAGCAATGAAATGTATGTCATCAGGCCCTTAGCAGCACAATGAGTGGATTCAGGTATGATGATTCTCACTGAAATAAGTCACACAGAAAAAGAAACATCATAAGGTATCAGTAATACACGGAATGTAAACTTGGCTACACAGGAACTGAATTACAGAACAGAACAGGGTCTCAAATTTAGAAAACCAACTTATGCTTGCTTAAGGGGAAAGGTGAGTTGGGGTGCTGCATAAAACCAGAGATTGAAACGAGCACAGATAAAGTTCCTTAAGCAAAATATGGAATAGACAAGAGCTACTCCTTGCTCAACGAAATGGACTCAACACCGAATATTAAACGCCTAAGAATGTACCTGACTAGTAAGTATCTTAAAACCTATGGATTGCTATGTCTCCGAAAGAGAATCAAGCATGTGTACAGGGGCATAAAGGCAGCAGTGATAGGATTGGAGAGGTTCGGTGAGCAAATGAAGACCCTTTGAAGTCATATCGCATGGTACCCATTCCACGGGTTTCAACTACCCAGGTTTAAGGTATTCTTCCTTCAGCTAAAACATGCATGTGGAACCTAGAGTATGATCAACCATGTGATCGGGAGACGTGTTCAAATATGTCTCAGTTTTCGTACCTGGTACTCGGGTGCAACATTCCAGACGCTTTACTAACACTCTCCTGACTTGCAGAGTCCGTCCCTTTAATCTCCTGTTTGGCCCAGTTTGCAATTTCTGCGGAAGATGAACAGAAATAGCGAGAACCAATGAGAGACTAGCTGGAGGTGTCTGGACGGGCAAATTTAACTCTCATTTCCCACCAGGAAGAGGAAATAACCAAAGGCTCAGCGTGCCGTGCCGGAACCAGATTAGGGCCTGAAGCCATCCTGCGGTGTTGCGGCCAGCTCAAAAGAAAGCGAGTTGAAGAAAGGAGCTCAGGGGCACTGTAATTCACAAACCTGCAGAGTTATAAATGACAGCTTTCGTCCAAAAATATACTGAAGTAAGGCTGCCAAGAGGACTTGAAAGCGGGGCAGAATTGCAGGAAACCGATTTCAGGAGGTAGACTGGAATTGCATTGAAAGCATAGGAAAAGAGGCAGAACGTCCACAATGATGCACTTGGCCAAAAAGGGCATATGCGTTTTTTCCTGAATATATTCAGGAAAAAACGCATACGCCCTTTTTGGCCAACCAAGCAAGCTTGCAAAGGAAATCTGCACTGCAATGAAGTCTCACTTCGCCCCGGTCAAAAGGGCCATCTGAAAAAAGTGTAAAATCCAGAAAGGCAGGACAGGCCATGGAGAACTGGGAGCCTTGTTATGCTGATGGGCGGGATGTAAATTGCCAACAGACACTCGGGAGAAGTGTATGGTGTTTCCTGAAACATCTAAAAAACAAAGCAACAGAGCCTAGGGCACTTCCACTTATGGTCCTATAGCTTAGGGAAATTAAAATCAAAAAGACACAGCCACCCCAAAGTTTGGGACGCCTCTGTTTACAAGAACCTCGTTTACCGTACAAGTTCAATATCACAGAAAGTGAAAAATGGATAAAGAAGTTGTGGTACTTACGTACAATGCAGTATCACTCAGCAATGAAATCTATGTCATCAGGCCCGTAGCAGCATAATGAGTGGATTCAGGTACGATGAATCTAACTGAAATAAGTCACACAGAAAAAGAAACATCATAAGATATCTGTAATACACGGAATGTAAACTTGGCTACACAGGAACTGAATTACAGAACAGAACAGGGTCTCAAATTTAGAAAACCAACTTATGCTTGCTTAAGGGGAAAGGTGAGTTGGGGTGCTGCATAAAACCAGAGATTGAAACGAGCACAGATAAAGTTCCTTAAGCCAAATATGGACTAGACAAGAGCTACTCCTTGCTCAACGAAATGGACTAAACACCCCATATTAAACACCTAAGAATGTACCTGACTAGTAAGTATCTTAAAACCTATGGATTGCTATGTCTCCAAAAGAGAATCAAGCGTGTGTACAGGGGCATAAACGCAGCAGTGATAGGATTGGAGAGGTTCGGTGAGCAAATGAAGACCCTTTGAAGTCATATTGCATGGTACCCATTCCACGGGTCTCAACTCTCCAGGTTTAAGGTATTCTTCCTTCAGCTAAAACATGCATGTGGAACCCAGAGTATGATCAACCATGTGAACGGGAGACGTGTTCAAATACGTCTCAGTTTTCCTCCCCTGGTACTCGGGTGCAACATTCCAGACGCTTTACTAACACTCTCCCCACTTGGAGAGTCAGCGCCTTTAACCTCCTGTTTGGCCCAGTTTGCAATTTCTGCGGAAGATGAACAGGAATAGGGAACACCAATGAGAGACTAGCTGGAGGTGTCTGGACGGGCAAATTTAACTCTCATTTCCCACCAGGAAGAGGAAATAACCAAAGGCTCAGCGTGCCGTGCCGGAACCAGATTAGGGCCTGAAGCCATCCTGCGGTGTTGCGGCCAGCTCAAAAGAAAGCGAGTTGAAGAAAGGAGCTCAGGGGCACTGTAATTCACAAACCTGCAGAGTTATAAATGACAGCTTTCGTCCAAAAATATACTGAAGTAAGGCTGCCAAGAGGACTCGAAAGCGGGGCAGAATTGCAGGAAACCGATTTCAGGAGGTAGACTGGAATTGCATTGAAAGCATAGGAAAAGAGGCAGAACGTCCACAATGATGCACTTGGCCAAAAAGGGCGTATGCGTTTTTTCCTGAATATATTCAGGAAAAAACGCATACGCCCTTTTTGGCCAACCAAGCAAGCTTGCAAAGGAAATCTGCACTACAATGAAGTCTCACTTCCCCCCGGTCAAAAGGGCCATCTGAAAAAAGTGTAAAATCCAGAAAGGCAGGACAGGCCATTGAGAACTGGGAGCCTTGTTATGCTGATGGGCGGGATGTAAATTGCCAACAGACACTCGGGAGAAGTGTATGGTGTTTCCTGAAACATCTAAAAAACAAAGCAACAGAGCATAGGGCACTTCCACTTATGGTCCTATAGCTTAGGGAAATTAAAATCAAAAAGACACAGCCACCCCAAAGTTTGGGACGCCTCTGTTTACAAGAACCTCGTTTACCGTACAAGTTCAACATCGCAGAATATGAAAAATGGATTAAGAAGTTGTGGTATTTACTTACAAAGCAATATCACTCAGCAATGAAATCTATGTCATCAGGCCCATAGCAGCATAATGAGTGGATTCAGGTACGATGATTCTCACTGAAATAAGTCACACAGAAAAAGAAACATCATAAGATATCACTAATACACGGAATGTAAACTTGGCTACACAGGAACTGAATTCCAAAACAGAACAGGGTCTCAAATTTAGAAAACCAACTTATGCTTGCTTAAGGGGAAAGGTGAGTTGGGGTGCTGCATAAAACCAGAGATTGAAATGAGCACAGATAAATTTCCTTAAGCCAAATATGGACTAGACCAGAGCTACTCCTTGCTCAACGAAATGGACTCAACACCCCATATTAAACGCCTAAGAATGTACCTGACTAGTAAGTATCTTAAAACCTATGGATTGCTATGTCTCCAAAAGAGAATCAAGCGTGTGTACAGGGGCATAAACGCAGCAGTGATAGGATTGGAGAGGTTCGGTGAGCAAATGAAGACCCTTTGAAGTCATATTGCATGGTACCCATTCCACGGGTCTCAACTCTCCAGGTTTAAGGTATTCTTCCTTCAGCTAAAACATGCATGTGGAACCCAGAGTATGATCAACCATGTGAACGGGAGACGTGTTCAAATACATCTCAGTTTTCCTCCCCTGGTACTCGGGTGCAACATTCCAGACGCTTTACTAACACTCTCCCCACTTGGAGAGTCAGCGCCTTTAACCTCCTGTTTGGCCCAGTTTGCAATTTCTGCGGAAGATGAACAGGAATAGGGAACACCAATGAGAGACTAGCTGGAGGTGTCTGGACGGGCAAATTTAACTCTCATTTCCCACCAGGAAGAGGAAATAAACAAAGGCTCAGCGTGCCGGGCCGGAACCAGATTAGGGCCTGAAGCCATCCTGCGGTGTTGCGGCCAGCTCAAAAGAAAACGAGTTGAAGAAAGGAGCTCAGGGGCACTGTAATTCACAAACCTGCAGAGTTATAAATGACAGCTATCGTCCAAAAATATACTGAAGTAAGGCTGCCAAGAGGACTTGAAAGCGGGGCAGAATTGAAGGAAACCGATTTCAGGAGGTAGACTGGAATTGCATTGAAAGCATAGGAAAAGAGGCAGAACGTCCACAATGATGCACTTGGCCAAAAAGGGCGTATGCGTTTTTTCCTGAATATATTCAGGAAAAAACGCATACGCCCTTTTTGGCCAACCAAGCAAGCTTGCAAAGGAAATCTGCACTACAATGAAGTCTCACTTCCCCCCGGTCAAAAGGGCCATCTGAAAAAAGTGTAAAATCCAGAAAGGCAGGACAGGCCATGGAGAACTGGGAGCCTTGTTATGCTGATGGGCGGGATGTAAATTGCCAACAGACACTCGGGAGAAGTGTATGGTGTTTCCTGAAACATCTAAAAAACAAAGCAACAGAGCCTAGGGCACTTCCACTTATGGTCCTATAGCTTAGGGAAATTAAAATCAAAAAGACACAGCCACCCCAAAGTTTGGGACGCCTCTGTTTACAAGAACCTCGTTTACCGTACAAGTTCAACATCGCAGAAAGTGAAAAATGGATAAAGAAGTTGTGGTATTTACTTACAAAGAGATATCACTCAGCAATGAAATCTATGTCAACAGGCCCTTAGCAGCACAATGAGTGGATTCAGGTATGATGATTCTAACTGAAATAAGTCACACAGAAAAAGAAACATCATAAGATATCAGTAATACACGGAATGTAAACTTGGCTACACAGGAACTGAATTACAGAATAGAACAGGGTCTCAAATATAGAAAACCAACTTATGCTTGCTTAAGGGGAAAGGTGAGTTGGGGTGCTGCATAAAACCAGAGATTGAAACGAGCACAGATAAAGTTCCTTAAGCCAAATATGGAATAGACAAGAGCTACTCCTTGCTCAACGAAATGGACTCAACACCCCATATTAAACGCCTAAGAATGTACCTGACTAGTAAGTATCTTAAAACCTATGGATTGCTATGTCTCCGAAAGAGAATCAAGCATGTGTACAGGGGCATAAACGCAGCAGTGATAGGATTGCAGAGGTTCGGTGAGCAAATGAAGACCCTTTGAAGTCATATTGCATGGTACCCATTCCACGAGTTTCAACTACCCAGGTTTAAGGTATTCTTCCTTCAGCTAAAACATGCATGTGGAACCTAGAGTATGATCAACCATGTGATCGGGAGACGTGTTCAAATATGTCTCAGTTTTCGTACCCTGGTACTCGGGTGCAACATTCCAGACGCTTTACTAACACTCTCCCCACTTGGAGAGTCCGTCCCTTTAATCTCCTGTTTGGCCCAGTTTGCAATTTCTGCGGAAGATGAACAGGAATAGCGAGAACCAATGAGAGACTAGCTGGAGGTGTCTGGACGGGCAAATTTAACTCTCATTTCCCACCAGGAAGAGGAAATAACCAAAGGCTCAGCGTGCCGTGCCGGAACCAGATTAGGGCCTGAAGCCATCCTGCGGTGTTGCGGCCAGCTCAAAAGAAAGCGAGTTGAAGAAAGGAGCTCAGGGGCACTGTAATTCACAAACCTGCAGAGTTATAAATGACAGCTTTCGTCCAAAAATATACTGAAGTAAGGCTGCCAAGAGGACTTGAAAGCGGGGCAGAATTGCAGGAAACCGATTTCAGGAGGTAGACTGGAATTGCATTGAAAGCATAGGAAAAGAGGCAGAACGTCCACAATGATGCACTTGGCCAAAAAGGGCGTATGCGTTTTTTCCTGAATATATTCAGGAAAAAACGCATACGCCCTTTTTGGCCAACCAAGCAAGCTTGCAAAGGAAATCTGCACTACAATGAAGTCTCACTTCCCCCCGGTCAAAAGGGCCATCTGAAAAAAGTGTAAAATCCAGAAAGGCAGGACAGGCCATGGAGAACTGGGAGCTTTGTTATGCTGATGGGCGGGATGTAAATTGCCAACAGACACTCGGGAGAAGTGTATGGTGTCTCCTGAAACATCTAAAAAACAAAGCAACAGAGCATAGGGCACTTCCACTTATGGTCCTATAGCTTAGGGAAATTAAAATCAAAAAGACACAGCCACCCCAAAGTTTGGGACGCCTCTGTTTACAAGAACCTCGTTTACCGTACAAGTTCAATATCACAGAAAGTGAAAAATGGATAAAGAAGTTGTGGTACTTACGTACAATGCAGTATCACTCAGCAATGAAATCTATGTCATCAGGCCCGTAGCAGCATAATGAGTGGATTCAGGTACGATGAATCTAACTGAAATAAGTCACACAGAAAAAGAAACATCATAAGATATCTGTAATACACGGAATGTAAACTTGGCTACACAGGAACTGAATTACAGAACAGAACAGGGTCTCAAATTTAGAAAACCAACTTATGCTTGCTTAAGGGGAAAGGTGAGTTGGGGTGCTGCATAAAACCAGAGATTGAAACGAGCACAGATAAAGTTCCTTAAGCCAAATATGGACTAGACAAGAGCTACTCCTTGCTCAACGAAATGGACTAAACACCCCATATTAAACGCCTAAGAATGTACCTGACTAGTAAGTATCTTAAAACCTATGGATTGCTATGTCTCCAAAAGAGAATCAAGCGTGTGTACAGGGGCATAAACGCAGCAGTGATAGGATTGGAGAGGTTCGGTGAGCAAATGAAGACCCTTTGAAGTCATATTGCATGGTACCCATTCCACGGGTCTCAACTCTCCAGGTTTAAGGTATTCTTCCTTCAGCTAAAACATGCATGTGGAACCCAGAGTATGATCAACCATGTGAACGGGAGACGTGTTCAAATATGTCTCAGTTTTCCTCCCCTGGTACTCGGGTGCAACATTCCAGACGCTTTACTAACACTCTCCCCACTTGGAGAGTCAGCGCCTTTAACCTCCTGTTTGGCCCAGTTTGCAATTTCTGCGGAAGATGAACAGGAATAGGGAACACCAATGAGAGACTAGCTGGAGGTGTCTGGACGGGCAAATTTAACTCTCATTTCCCACCAGGAAGAGGAAATAACCAAAGGCTCAGCGTGCCGTGCCGGAACCAGATTAGGGCCTGAAGCCATCCTGCGGTGTTGCGGCCAGCTCAAAAGAAAGCGAGTTGAAGAAAGGAGCTCAGGGGCACTGTAATTCACAAACCTGCAGAGTTATAAATGACAGCTTTCGTCCAAAAATATACTGAAGTAAGGCTGCCAAGAGGACTTGAAAGCGGGGCAGAATTGCAGGAAACCGATTTCAGGAGGTAGACTGGAATTGCATTGAAAGCATAGGAAAAGAGGCAGAACGTCCACAATGATGCACTTGGCCAAAAAGGGCATATGCGTTTTTTCCTGAATATATTCAGGAAAAAACGCATACGCCCTTTTTGGCCAACCAAGCAAGCTTGCAAAGGAAATCTGCACTACAATGAAGTCTCACTTCGCCCCGGTCAAAAGGGCCATCTGAAAAAAGTGTAAAATCCAGAAAGGCAGGACAGGCCATGGAGAACTGGGAGCCTTGTTATGCTGATGGGCGGGATGTAAATTGCCAACAGACACTCGGGAGAAGTGTATGGTGTTTCCTGAAACATCTAAAAAACAAAGCAACAGAGCCTAGGGCACTTCCACTTATGGTCCTATAGCTTAGGGAAATTAAAATCAAAAAGACACAGCCACCCCAAAGTTTGGGACGCCTCTGTTTACAAGAACCTCGTTTACCGTACAAGTTCAATATCACAGAAAGTGAAAAATGGATAAAGAAGTTGTGGTACTTACGTACAATGCAGTATCACTCAGCAATGAAATCTATGTCATCAGGCCCGTAGCAGCATAATGAGTGGATTCAGGTACGATGAATCTAACTGAAATAAGTCACACAGAAAAAGAAACATCATAAGATATCTGTAATACACGGAATGTAAACTTGGCTACACAGGAACTGAATTACAGAACAGAACAGGGTCTCAAATTTAGAAAACCAACTTATGCTTGCTTAAGGGGAAAGGTGAGTTGGGGTGCTGCATAAAACCAGAGATTGAAACGAGCACAGATAAAGTTCCTTAAGCCAAATATGGACTAGACAAGAGCTACTCCTTGCTCAACGAAATGGACTAAACACCCCATATTAAACACCTAAGAATGTACCTGACTAGTAAGTATCTTAAAACCTATGGATTGCTATGTCTCCAAAAGAGAATCAAGCGTGTGTACAGGGGCATAAACGCAGCAGTGATAGGATTGGAGAGGTTCGGTGAGCAAATGAAGACCCTTTGAAGTCATATTGCATGGTACCCATTCCACGGGTCTCAACTCTCCAGGTTTAAGGTATTCTTCCTTCAGCTAAAACATGCATGTGGAACCCAGAGTATGATCAACCATGTGAACGGGAGACGTGTTCAAATACGTCTCAGTTTTCCTCCCCTGGTACTCGGGTGCAACATTCCAGACGCTTTACTAACACTCTCCCCACTTGGAGAGTCAGCGCCTTTAACCTCCTGTTTGGCCCAGTTTGCAATTTCTGCGGAAGATGAACAGGAATAGGGAACACCAATGAGAGACTAGCTGGAGGTGTCTGGACGGGCAAATTTAACTCTCATTTCCCACCAGGAAGAGGAAATAACCAAAGGCTCAGCGTGCCGTGCCGGAACCAGATTAGGGCCTGAAGCCATCCTGCGGTGTTGCGGCCAGCTCAAAAGAAAGCGAGTTGAAGAAAGGAGCTCAGGGGCACTGTAATTCACAAACCTGCAGAGTTATAAATGACAGCTTTCGTCCAAAAATATACTGAAGTAAGGCTGCCAAGAGGACTCGAAAGCGGGGCAGAATTGCAGGAAACCGATTTCAGGAGGTAGACTGGAATTGCATTGAAAGCATAGGAAAAGAGGCAGAACGTCCACAATGATGCACTTGGCCAAAAAGGGCGTATGCGTTTTTTCCTGAATATATTCAGGAAAAAACGCATACGCCCTTTTTGGCCAACCAAGCAAGCTTGCAAAGGAAATCTGCACTACAATGAAGTCTCACTTCCCCCCGGTCAAAAGGGCCATCTGAAAAAAGTGTAAAATCCAGAAAGGCAGGACAGGCCATTGAGAACTGGGAGCCTTGTTATGCTGATGGGCGGGATGTAAATTGCCAACAGACACTCGGGAGAAGTGTATGGTGTTTCCTGAAACATCTAAAAAACAAAGCAACAGAGCATAGGGCACTTCCACTTATGGTCCTATAGCTTAGGGAAATTAAAATCAAAAAGACACAGCCACCCCAAAGTTTGGGACGCCTCTGTTTACAAGAACCTCGTTTACCGTACAAGTTCAACATCGCAGAATATGAAAAATGGATTAAGAAGTTGTGGTATTTACTTACAAAGCAATATCACTCAGCAATGAAATCTATGTCATCAGGCCCATAGCAGCATAATGAGTGGATTCAGGTACGATGATTCTCACTGAAATAAGTCACACAGAAAAAGAAACATCATAAGATATCACTAATACACGGAATGTAAACTTGGCTACACAGGAACTGAATTCCAAAACAGAACAGGGTCTCAAATTTAGAAAACCAACTTATGCTTGCTTAAGGGGAAAGGTGAGTTGGGGTGCTGCATAAAACCAGAGATTGAAATGAGCACAGATAAATTTCCTTAAGCCAAATATGGACTAGACCAGAGCTACTCCTTGCTCAACGAAATGGACTCAACACCCCATATTAAACGCCTAAGAATGTACCTGACTAGTAAGTATCTTAAAACCTATGGATTGCTATGTCTCCAAAAGAGAATCAAGCGTGTGTACAGGGGCATAAACGCAGCAGTGATAGGATTGGAGAGGTTCGGTGAGCAAATGAAGACCCTTTGAAGTCATATTGCATGGTACCCATTCCACGGGTCTCAACTCTCCAGGTTTAAGGTATTCTTCCTTCAGCTAAAACATGCATGTGGAACCCAGAGTATGATCAACCATGTGAACGGGAGACGTGTTCAAATACATCTCAGTTTTCCTCCCCTGGTACTCGGGTGCAACATTCCAGACGCTTTACTAACACTCTCCCCACTTGGAGAGTCAGCGCCTTTAACCTCCTGTTTGGCCCAGTTTGCAATTTCTGCGGAAGATGAACAGGAATAGGGAACACCAATGAGAGACTAGCTGGAGGTGTCTGGACGGGCAAATTTAACTCTCATTTCCCACCAGGAAGAGGAAATAAACAAAGGCTCAGCGTGCCGGGCCGGAACCAGATTAGGGCCTGAAGCCATCCTGCGGTGTTGCGGCCAGCTCAAAAGAAAACGAGTTGAAGAAAGGAGCTCAGGGGCACTGTAATTCACAAACCTGCAGAGTTATAAATGACAGCTATCGTCCAAAAATATACTGAAGTAAGGCTGCCAAGAGGACTTGAAAGCGGGGCAGAATTGAAGGAAACCGATTTCAGGAGGTAGACTGGAATTGCATTGAAAGCATAGGAAAAGAGGCAGAACGTCCACAATGATGCACTTGGCCAAAAAGGGCGTATGCGTTTTTTCCTGAATATATTCAGGAAAAAACGCATACGCCCTTTTTGGCCAACCAAGCAAGCTTGCAAAGGAAATCTGCACTACAATGAAGTCTCACTTCCCCCCGGTCAAAAGGGCCATCTGAAAAAAGTGTAAAATCCAGAAAGGCAGGACAGGCCATGGAGAACTGGGAGCCTTGTTATGCTGATGGGCGGGATGTAAATTGCCAACAGACACTCGGGAGAAGTGTATGGTGTTTCCTGAAACATCTAAAAAACAAAGCAACAGAGCCTAGGGCACTTCCACTTATGGTCCTATAGCTTAGGGAAATTAAAATCAAAAAGACACAGCCACCCCAAAGTTTGGGACGCCTCTGTTTACAAGAACCTCGTTTACCGTACAAGTTCAACATCGCAGAAAGTGAAAAATGGATAAAGAAGTTGTGGTATTTACTTACAAAGAGATATCACTCAGCAATGAAATCTATGTCAACAGGCCCTTAGCAGCACAATGAGTGGATTCAGGTATGATGATTCTAACTGAAATAAGTCACACAGAAAAAGAAACATCATAAGATATCAGTAATACACGGAATGTAAACTTGGCTACACAGGAACTGAATTACAGAATAGAACAGGGTCTCAAATATAGAAAACCAACTTATGCTTGCTTAAGGGGAAAGGTGAGTTGGGGTGCTGCATAAAACCAGAGATTGAAACGAGCACAGATAAAGTTCCTTAAGCCAAATATGGAATAGACAAGAGCTACTCCTTGCTCAACGAAATGGACTCAACACCCCATATTAAACGCCTAAGAATGTACCTGACTAGTAAGTGTCTTAAAACCTATGGATTGCTATGTCTCCGAAAGAGAATCAAGCATGTGTACAGGGGCATAAACGCAGCAGTGATAGGATTGCAGAGGTTCGGTGAGCAAATGAAGACCCTTTGAAGTCATATTGCATGGTACCCATTCCACGGGTTTCAACTACCCAGGTTTATGGTATTCTTCCTTCAGCTAAAACATGCATGTGGAACCTAGAGTATGATCAACCATGTGATCGGGAGACGTGTTCAAATATGTCTCAGTTTTCGTACCCTGGTACTCGGGTGCAACATTCCAGACGCTTTACTAACACTCTCCCCACTTGGAGAGTCCGTCCCTTTAATCTCCTGTTTGGCCCAGTTTGCAATTTCTGCGGAAGATGAACAGGAATAGCGAGAACCAATGAGAGACTAGCTGGAGGTGTCTGGACGGGCAAATTTAACTCTCATTTCCCACCAGAAAGAGGAATTAACCAAAGGCTCAGCGTGCCGTGCCGGAATCAGATTAGGGCCTGAAGCTATCCTGCGGTGTTGCGGCCAGCTCAAAAAAAAGCGAGTTGAAGAAAGGAGCTCAGGGGCACTGTAATTCACAAACCTGCAGAGTTATAAATGACAGCTATCGTCCAAAAATATACTGAAGTAAGGCTGCCAAGAGGACTTGAAAGCGGGGCAGAATTGCAGGAAACCGATTTCAGGAGGTAGACTGGAATTGCATTGAAAGCATAGGAAAAGAGGCAGAACGTCCACAATGATGCACTTGGCCAAAAAGGGCGTATGCGTTTTTTCCTGAATATATTCAGGAAAAAACGCATACGCCCTTTTTGGCCAACCAAGCAAGCTTGCAAAGGAAATCTGCACTACAATGAAGTCTCACTTCCCCCCGGTCAAAAGGGCCATCTGAAAAAAGTGTAAAATCCAGAAAGGCAGGACAGGCCATGGAGAACTGGGAGCCTTGTTATGCTGATGGGCGGGATGTAAATTGCCAACAGACACTCGGGAGAAGTGTATGGTGTTTCCTGAAACATCTAAAAAACAAAGCAACAGAGCATAGGGCACTTCCACTTATGGTCCTATAGCTTAGGGAAATTAAAATCAAAAAGACACAGCCACCCCAAAGTTTGGGACGCCTCTGTTTACAAGAACCTCGTTTACCGTACAAGTTCAATATCACAGAAAGTGAAAAATGGATAAAGAAGTTGTGGTACTTACGTACAATGCAGTATCACTCAGCAATGAAATCTATGTCATCAGGCCCGTAGCAGCATAATGAGTGGATTCAGGTACGATGATTCTCACTGAAATAAGTCACACAGAAAAAGAAACATCATAAAGTATCACTAATACACGGAATGTAAACTTGGCTACACAGGAACTGAATTCCAAAACAGAACAGGGTCTCAAATTTAGAAAACCAACTTATGCTTGCTTAAGGGGAAAGGTGAGTTGGGGTGCTGCATAAAACCAGAGATTGAAATGAGCACAGATAAAGTTCCTTAAGCCAAATATGGACTAGACAAGAGCTACTCCTTGCTCAACGAAATGGACTCAACACCGCATATTAAACGCCTAAGAATGTACCTGACTAGTAAGTATCTTAAAACCTATGGATTGCTATGTCTCCAAAAGAGAATCAAGCGTGTGTACAGGGGCATAAACGCAGCAGTGATAGGATTGGAGAGGTTCGGTGAGCAAATGAAGACCCTTTGAAGTCATATTGCATGGTACCCATTCCACGGGTCTCAACTCTCCAGGTTTAAGGTATTCTTCCTTCAGCTAAAACATGCATGTGGAACCCAGAGTATGATCAACCATGTGAACGGGAGACGTGTTCAAATACGTCTCAGTTTTCCTCCCCTGGTACTCGGGTGCAACATTCCAGACGCTTTACTAACACTCTCCCCACTTGGAGAGTCAGCGCCTTTAACCTCCTGTTTGGCCCAGTTTGCAATTTCTGCGGAAGATGAACAGGAATAGGGAACACCAATGAGAGACTAGCTGGAGGTGTCTGGACGGGCAAATTTAACTCTCATTTCCCACCAGGAAGAGGAAATAACCAAAGGCTCAGCGTGCCGTGCCAGAACCAGATTAGGGCCTGAAGCCATCCTGCGGTGTTGCGGCCAGCTCAAAAGAAAGCGAGTTGAAGAAAGGAGCTCAGGGGCACTGTAATTCACAAACCTGCAGAGTTATAAATGACAGCTTTCGTCCAAAAATATACTGAAGTAAGGCTGCCAAGAGCACTTGAAAGCGGGGCAGAATTGCAGGAAACCGATTTCAGGAGGTAGACTGGAATTGCATTGAAAGCATAGGAAAAGAGGCAGAACGTCCACAATGATGCACTTGGCCAAAAAGGGCGTATGCGTTTTTTCCTGAATATATTCAGGAAAAAACGCATACGCCCTTTTTGGCCAACCAAGCAAGCTTGCAAAGGAAATCTGCACTACAATGAAGTCTCACTTCCCCCCGGTCAAAAGGGCCATCTGAAAAAAGTGTAAAATCCAGAAAGGCAGGACAGGCCATGGAGAACTGGGAGCCTTGTTATGCTGATGGGCGGGATGTAAATTGCCAACAGACACTCGGGAGAAGTGTATGGTGTTTCCTGAAACATCTAAAAAACAAAGCAACAGAGCCTAGGGCACTTCCACTTATGGTCCTATAGCTTAGGGAAATTAAAATCAAAAAGACACAGCCACCCCAAAGTTTGGGACGCCTCTGTTTACAAGAACCTCGTTTACCGTACAAGTTCAATATCACAGAAAGTGAAAAATGGATAAAGAAGTTGTGGTACTTACGTACAATGCAGTATCACTCAGCAATGAAATCTATGTCATCAGGCCCGTAGCAGCATAATGAGTGGATTCAGGTACGATGATTCTCACTGAAATAAGTCACACAGAAAAAGAAACATCATAAGATATCTGTAATACACGGAATGTAAACTTGGCTACACAGGAACTGAATTACAGAACAGAACAGGGTCTCAAATTTAGAAAACCAACTTATGCTTGCTTAAGGGGAAAGGTGAGTTGGGGTGCTGCATAAAACCAGAGATTGAAACGAGCACAGATAAAGTTCCTTAAGCCAAATATGGACTAGACAAGAGCTACTCCTTGCTCAACGAAATGGACTCAACACCCCATATTAAACGCCTAAGAATGTACCTGACTAGTAAGTATCTTAAAACCTATGGATTGCTATGTCTCCAAAAGAGAATCAAGCGTGTGTACAGGGGCATAAACGCAGCAGTGATAGGATTGGAGAGGTTCGGTGAGCAAATGAAGACCCTTTGAAGGCATATTGCATGGTACCCATTCCACGGGTCTCAACTCTCCAGGTTTAAGGTATTCTTCCTTCAGCTAAAACATGCATGTGGAACCCAGAGTATGATCAACCATATGAACGGGAGACGTGTTCAAATACGTCTCAGTTTTCCTCCCCTGGTACTCGGGTGCAACATTCCAGACGCTTTACTAACACTCTCCCCACTTGGAGAGTCAGCGCCTTTAACCTCCTGTTTGGCCCAGTTTGCAATTTCTGCGGAAGATGAACAGGAATAGGGAACACCAATGAGAGACTAGCTGGAGGTGTCTGGACGGGCAAATTTAACTCTCATTTCCCACCAGGAAGAGGAAATAACCAAAGGCTCAGCGTGCCGTGCCGGAACCAGATTAGGGCCTGAAGCCATCCTGCGGTGTTGCGGCCAGCTCAAAAGAAAGCGAGTTGAAGAAAGGAGCTCAGGGGCACTGTAATTCACAAACCTGCAGCGTTATAAATGACAGCTTTCGTCCAAAAATATACTGAAGTAAGGCTGCCAAGAGGACTTGAAAGCGGGGCAGAATTGCAGGAAACCGATTTCAGGAGGTAGACTGGAATTGCATTGAAAGCATAGGAAAAGAGGCAGAACGTCCACAATGATGCACTTGGCCAAAAAGGGCGTATGCGTTTTTTCCTGAATATATTCAGGAAAAAACGCATACGCCCTTTTTGGCCAACCAAGCAAGCTTGCAAAGGAAATCTGCACTACAATGAAGTCTCACTTCCCCCCGGTCAAAAGGGCCATCTGAAAAAAGTGTAAAATCCAGAAAGGCAGGACAGGCCATGGAGAACTGCGAGCCTTGTTATGCTGATGGGCGGGATGTAAATTGCCAACAGACACTCGGGAGAAGTGTATGGTGTTTCCTGAAACATCTAAAAAACAAAGCAACAGAGCCTAGGGCACTTCCACTTATGGTCCTATAGCTTAGGGAAATTAAAATCAAAAAGACACAGCCACCCCAAAGTTTGGGACGCCTCTGTTTACAAGAACCTCGTTTACCGTACAAGTTCAATATCACAGAAAGTGAAAAATGGATAAAGAAGTTGTGGTACTTACGTACAATGCAGTATCACTCAGCAATGAAATCTATGTCATCAGGCCCGTAGCAGCATAATGAGTGGATTCAGGTACGATGATTCTCACTGAAATAAGTCACACAGAAAAAGAAACATCATAAGATATCTGTAATACACGGAATGTAAACTTGGCTACACAGGAACTGAATTACAGAACAGAACAGGGTCTCAAATTTAGAAAACCAACTTATGCTTGCTTAAGGGGAAAGGTGAGTTGGGGTGCTGCATAAAACCAGAGATTGAAATGAGCACAGATAAAGTTCCTTAAGCCAAATATGGACTAGACAAGAGCTACTCCTTGCTCAACGAAATGGACTCAACACCCCATATTAAACGCCTAAGAATGTACCTGACTAGTAAGTATCTTAAAACCTATGGATTGCTATGTCTCCAAAAGAGAATCAAGCGTGTGTACAGGGGCATAAACGCAGCAGTGATAGGATTGGAGAGGTTCGGTGAGCAAATGAAGACCCTTTGAAGTCATATTGCATGGTACCCATTCCACGGGTCTCAACTCTCCAGGTTTAAGGTATTCTTCCTTCAGCTAAAACATGCATGTGGAACCCAGAGTATGATCAACCATGTGAACGGGAGACGTGTTCAAATACGTCTCAGTTTTCCTCCCCTGGTACTCGGGTGCAACATTCCAGATGCTTTACTAACACTCTCCCCACTTGGAGAGTCAGCGCCTTTAACCTCCTGTTTGGCCCAGTTTGCAATTTCTGCGGAAGATGAACAGGAATAGGGAACACCAATGAGAGACTAGCTGGAGGTGTCTGGACGGGCAAATTTAACTCTCATTTCCCACCAGGAAGAGGAAATAACCAAAGGCTCAGCGTGCCGTGCCGGAACCAGATTAGGGCCTGAAGCCATCCTGCGGTGTTGCGGCCAGCTCAAAAGAAAGCGAGTTGAAGAAAGGAGCTCAGGGGCACTGTAATTCACAGACCTGCAGCGTTATAAATGACAGCTATCGTCCAAAAATATACTGAAGTAAGGCTGCCAAGAGGACTTGAAAGCGGGGCAGAATTGCAGGAAACCGATTTCAGGAGGTAGACTGGAATTGCATTGAAAGCATAGGAAAAGAGGCAGAACGTCCACAATGATGCACTTGGCCAAAAAGGGCGTATGCGTTTTTTCCTGAATATATTCAGGAAAAAACGCATACGCCCTTTTTGGCCAACCAAGCAAGCTTGCAAAGGAAATCTGCACTACAATGAAGTCTCACTTCCCCCCGGTCAAAAGGGCCATCTGAAAAAAGTGTAAAATCCAGAAAGACAGGACAGGCCATGGAGAACTGGGAGCCTTGTTATGCTGATGGGCGGGATGTAAATTGCCAACAGACACTCGGGAGAAGTGTATGGTGTTTCCTGAAACATCTAAAAAACAAAGCAACAGAGCCTAGGGCACTTCCACTTATGGTCCTATAGCTTAGGGAAATTAAAATCAAAAAGACACAGCCACCCCAAAGTTTGGGACGCCTCTGTTTACAAGAACCTCGTTTACCGTACAAGTTCAACATCGCAGAAAGTGAAAAATGGATAAAGAAGTTGTGGTATTTACTTACAAAGCAATATCACTCAGCAATGAAATCTATGTCAACAGGCCCTTAGCAGCACAATGAGTGGATTCAGGTATGATGATTCTAACTGAAATAAGTCACACAGAAAAAGAAACATCATAAGATATCAGTAATACACGGAATGTAAACTTGGCTACACAGGAACTGAATTACAGAACAGAACAGGGTCTCAAATTTAGAAAACCAACTTATGCTTGCTTAAGGGGAAAGGTGAGTTGGGGTGCTGCATAAAACCAGAGATTGAAACGAGCACAGATAAAGTTCCTTAAGCCAAATATGGAATAGACAAGAGCTACTCCTTGCTCAACGAAATGGACTCAACACCGCATATTAAACGCCTAAGAATGTACCTGACTAGTAAGTATCTTAAAACCTATGGATTGCTATGTCTCCGAAAGAGAATCAAGCATGTGTACAGGGGCATAAACGCAGCAGTGATAGGATTGGAGAGGTTCGGTGAGCAAATGAAGACCCTTTGAAGTCATATTGCATGGTACCCATTCCACGGGTCTCAACTCTCCAGGTTTAAGGTATTCTTCCTTCAGCTAAAACATGCATGTGGAACCCAGAGTATGATCAACCATGTGAACGGGAGACGTGTTCAAATACGTCTCAGTTTTCCTCCCCTGGTACTCGGGTGCAACATTCCAGACGCTTTACTAACACTCTCCCCACTTGGAGAGTCAGCGCCTTTAACCTCCTGTTTGGCCCAGTTTGCAATTTCTGCGGAAGATGAACAGGAATAGGGAACACCAATGAGAGACTAGCTGGAGGTGTCTGGACGGGCAAATTTAACTCTCATTTCCCACCAGGAAGAGGAAATAACCAAAGGCTCAGCGTGCCGTGCCGGAACCAGATTAGGGCCTGAAGCCATCCTGCGGTGTTGCGGCCAGCTCAAAAGAAAGCGAGTTGAAGAAAGGAGCTCAGGGGCACTGTAATTCACAAACCTGCAGAGTTATAAATGACAGCTTTCGTCCAAAAATATACTGAAGTAAGGCTGCCAAGAGGACTTGAAAGCGGGGCAGAATTGCAGGAAACCGATTTCAGGAGGTAGACTGGAATTGCATTGAAAGCATAGGAAAAGAGGCAGAACGTCCACAATGATGCACTTGGCCAAAAAGGGCATATGCGTTTTTTCCTGAATATATTCAGGAAAAAACGCATACGCCCTTTTTGGCCAACCAAGCAAGCTTGCAAAGGAAATCTGCACTACAATGAAGTCTCACTTCGCCCCGGTCAAAAGGGCCATCTGAAAAAAGTGTAAAATCCAGAAAGGCAGGACAGGCCATGGAGAACTGGGAGCCTTGTTATGCTGATGGGCGGGATGTAAATTGCCAACAGACACTCGGGAGAAGTGTATGGTGTTTCCTGAAACATCTAAAAAACAAAGCAACAGAGCCTAGGGCACTTCCACTTATGGTCCTATAGCTTAGGGAAATTAAAACCAAAAGACACAGCCACCCCAAAGTTTGGGACGCCTCTGTTTACAAGAACCTCGTTTACCGTACAAGTTCAACATCGCAGAAAATGAAAAATGGATAAAGAAGTTGTGGTATTTACTTACAAAGCAATATCACTCAGCAATGAAATCTATGTCATCAGGCCCGTAGCAGCATAATGAGTGGATTCAGGTACGATGATTCTCACTGAAATAAGTCACACAGAAAAAGAAACATCATAAGATATCACTAATACACGGAATGTAAACTTGGCTACACAGGAACTGAATTCCAAAACAGAACAGGGTCTCAAATTTAGAAAACCAACTTATGCTTGCTTAAGGGGAAAGGTGAGTTGGGGTGCTGCATAAAACCAGAGATTGAAATGAGCACAGATAAAGTTCCTTAAGCCAAATATGGAATAGACAAGAGCTACTCCTTGCTCAACGAAATGGACTCAACACCGCATATTAAACGCCTAAGAATGTACCTGACTAGTAAGTATCTTAAAACCTATGGATTGCTATGTCTCCGAAAGAGAATCAAGCATGTGTACAGGCGCATAAACGCAGCAGTGATAGGATTGGAGAGGTTTGGTGAACAAATGAATACCCTTTGAAGTCATATTGCATGGTACCCATTCCACGGGTCTCAACTCTCCAGGTTTAAGGTATTCTTCCTTCAGCTAAAACATGCATGTGGAACCCAGAGTATGATCAACCATGTGAACGGGAGACGTGTTCAAATACGTCTCAGTTTTCCTCCCCTGGTACTCGGGTGCAACATTCCAGACGCTTTACTAACACTCTCCCCACTTGGAGAGTCAGCGCCTTTAACCTCCTGTTTGGCCCAGTTTGCAATTTCTGCGGAAGATGAACAGGAATAGGGAACACCAATGAGAGACTAGCTGGAGGTGTCTGGACGGGCAAATTTAACTCTCATTTCCCACCAGGAAGAGGAAATAACCAAAGGCTCAGCGTGCCGTGCTGGAACCAGATTAGGGCCTGAAGCCATCCTGCGGTGTTGCGGCCAGCTCAAAAGAAAGCGAGTTGAAGAAAGGAGCTCAGGGGCACTGTAATTCACAAACCTGCAGAGTTATAAATGACAGCTTTCGTCCAAAAATATACTGAAGTAAGGCTGCCAAGAGGACTTGAAAGCGGGGCAGAATTGCAGGAAACCGATTTCAGGAGGTAGACTGGAATTGCATTGAAAGCATAGGAAAAGAGGCAGAACGTCCACAATGATGCACTTGGCCAAAAAGGGCATATGCGTTTTTTCCTGAATATATTCAGGAAAAAACGCATACGCACTTTTTGGCCAACCAAGCAAGCTTGCAAAGGAAATCTGCACTACAATGAAGTCTCACTTCGCCCCGGTCAAAAGGGCCATCTGAAAAAAGTGTAAAATCCAGAAAGGCAAGACAGGCCATGGAGAACTGGGAGCCTTGTTATGCTGATGGGCGGGATGTAAATTGCCAACAGACACTCGGGAGAAGTGTATGGTGTTTCCTGAAACATCTAAAAAACAAAGCAACAGAGCCTAGGGCACTTCCACTTATGGTCCTATAGCTTAGGGAAATTAAAATCAAAAAGACACAGCCACCCCAAAGTTTGGGACGCCTCTGTTTACAAGAACCTCGTTTACCGTACAAGTTCAACATCGCAGAAAATGAAAAATGGATAAAGAAGTTGTGGTATTTACTTACAAAGCAATATCACTCAGCAATGAAATCTATGTCATCAGGCCCGTAGCAGCATAATGAGTGGATTCAGGTACGATGATTCTCACTGAAATAAGTCACACAGAAAAAGAAACATCATAAGATATCACTAATACACGGAATGTAAACTTGGCTACACAGGAACTGAATTCCAAAACAGAACAGGGTCTCAAATTTAGAAAACCAACTTATGCTTGCTTAAGGGGAAAGGTGAGTTGGGGTGCTGCATAAAACCAGAGATTGAAATGAGCACAGATAAAGTTCCTTAAGCCAAATATGGAATAGACAAGAGCTACTCCTTGCTCAACGAAATGGACTCAACACCGCATATTAAACGCCTAAGAATGTACCTGACTAGTAAGTATCTTAAAACCTATGGATTGCTATGTCTCCGAAAGAGAATCAAGCATGTGTACAGGCGCATAAACGCAGCAGTGATAGGATTGGAGAGGTTTGGTGAACAAATGAATACCCTTTGAAGTCATATTGCATGGTACCCATTCCACGGGTCTCAACTCTCCAGGTTTAAGGTATTCTTCCTTCAGCTAAAACATGCATGTGGAACCCAGAGTATGATCAACCATGTGAACGGGAGACGTGTTCAAATACGTCTCAGTTTTCCTCCCCTGGTACTCGGGTGCAACATTCCAGACGCTTTACTAACACTCTCCCCACTTGGAGAGTCAGCGCCTTTAACCTCCTGTTTGGCCCAGTTTGCAATTTCTGCGGAAGATGAACAGGAATAGGGAACACCAATGAGAGACTAGCTGGAGGTGTCTGGACGGGCAAATTTAACTCTCATTTCCCACCAGGAAGAGGAAATAACCAAAGGCTCAGCGTGCCGTGCCGGAACCAGATTAGGGCCTGAAGCCATCCTGCGGTGTTGCGGCCAGCTCAAAAGAAAGCGAGTTGAAGAAAGGAGCTCAGGGGCACTGTAATTCACAGACCTGCAGCGTTATAAATGACAGCTTTCGTCCAAAAATATACTGAAGTAAGGCTGCCAAGAGGACTTGAAAGCGGGGCAGAATTGCAGGAAACCGATTTCAGGAGGTAGACTGGAATTGCATTGAAAGCATAGGAAAAGAGGCAGAACGTCCACAATGATGCACTTGGCCAGAAAGGGCGTATGCGTTTTTTCCTGAATATATTCAGGAAAAAACGCATACGCCCTTTTTGGCCAACCAAGCAAGCTTGCAAAGGAAATCTGCACTACAATGAAGTCTCACTTCCCCCCGGTCAAAAGGGCCATCTGAAAAAAGTGTAAAATCCAGAAAGGCAGGACAGGCCATGGAGAACTGGGAGCCTTGTTATGCTGATGGGCGGGATGTAAATTGCCAACAGACACTCGGGAGAAGTGTATGGTGTTTCCTGAAACATCTAAAAAACAAAGCAACAGAGCCTAGGGCACTTCCACTTATGGTCCTATAGCTTAGGGAAATTAAAATCAAAAAGACACAGCCACCCCAAAGTTTGGGACGCCTCTGTTTACAAGAACCTCGTTTACCGTACAAGTTCAACATCGCAGAAAATGAAAAATGGATAAAGAAGTTGTGATATTTACTTACAAAGCAATATCACTCAGCAATGAAATGTATGTCATCAGGCCCTTAGCAGCACAATGAGTGGATTCAGGTATGATGATTCTAACTGAAATAAGTCACACAGAAAAAGAAACATCATAAGGTATCAGTAATACACGGAATGTAAACTTGGCTACACAGGAACTGAATTACAGAACAGAACAGGGTCTCAAATTTAGAAAACCAACTTATGCTTGCTTAAGGGGAAAGGTGAGTTGGGGTGCTGCATAAAACCAGAGATTGAAACGAGCACAGATAAAGTTCCTTAAGCAAAATATGGAATAGACAAGAGCTACTCCTTGCTCAACGAAATGGACTCAACACCGAATATTAAACGCCTAAGAATGTACCTGACTAGTAAGTATCTTAAAACCTATGGATTGCTATGTCTCCGAAAGAGAATCAAGCATGTGTACAGGGGCATAAAGGCAGCAGTGATAGGATTGGAGAGGTTCGGTGAGCAAATGAAGACCCTTTGAAGTCATATTGCATGGTACCCATTCCACGGGTTTCAACTACCCAGGTTTAAGGTATTCTTCCTTCAGCTAAAACATGCATGTGGAACCTAGAGTATGATCAACCATGTGATCGGGAGACGTGTTCAAATATGTCTCAGTTTTCGTACCTGGTACTCGGGTGCAACATTCCAGACGCTTTACTAACACTCTCCTGACTTGCAGAGTCCGTCCCTTTAATCTCCTGTTTGGCCCAGTTTGCAATTTCTGCGGAAGATGAACAGAAATAGCGAGAACCAATGAGAGACTAGCTGGAGGTGTCTGGACGGGCAAATTTAACTCTCATTTCCCACCAGAAAGAGGAATTAACCAAAGGCTCAGCGTGCCGTGCCGGAACCAGATTAGGGCCTGAAGCCATCCTGCGGTGTTGCGGCCAGGTCACAAGAAAGCGAGTTGAAGAAAGGAGCTCAGGGGCACTGTAATTCACAAACCTGCAGAGTTATAAATGACAGCTATCGTCCAAAAATATACTGAAGTAAGGCTGCCAAGAGGACTCGAAAGCGGGGCAGAATTGCAGGAAACCGATTTCAGGAGGTAGACTGGAATTGCATTGAAAGCATAGGAAAAGAGGCAGAACGTCCACAATGATGCACTTGGCCAAAAAGGGCGTATGCGTTTTTTCCTGAATATATTCAGGAAAAAACGCATACGCCCTTTTTGGCCAACCAAGCAAGCTTGCAAAGGAAATCTGCACTACAATGAAGTCTCACTTCCCCCCGGTCAAAAGGGCCATCTGAAAAAAGTGTAAAATCCAGAAAGGCAGGACAGGCCATGGAGAACTGGGAGCCTTGTTATGCTGATGGGCGGGATGTAAATTGCCAACAGACACTCGGGAGAAGTGTATGGTGTTTCCTGAAACATCTAAAAAACAAAGCAACAGAGCCTAGGGCACTTCCACTTATGGTCCTATAGCTTAGGGAAATTAAAATCAAAAAGACACAGCCACCCCAAAGTTTGGGACGCCTCTGTTTACAAGAACCTCGTTTACAGTACAAGTTCAACATCGCAGAAAGTGAAAAATGGATAAAGAAGGTGTGGTATTTACGTACAAAGCAATATCACTCAGCAATGAAATCTATGTCATCAGGCCCTTAGCAGCACAATGAGTGGATTCAGGTACGATGATTCTAACTGAAATAAGTCACACAGAAAAAGAAATATCATAAGATATCAGTAATACATGGAATGTAAACTTGGCTACACAGGAACTGAATTACAGAACAGAACAGGGTCTCAAATTTAGAAAACCAACTTATGCTTGCTTAAGGGGAAAGGTGAGTTTGGGTGCTGCATAAAACCAGAGATTGAAACGAGCACAGATAAAGTTCCTTAAGCCAAATATGGAATAGACAAGAGCTACTCCTTGCTCAACGAAATGGACTCAACACCGCATATTAAACGCCTAAGAATGTACCTGACTAGTAAGTATCTTAAAACCTATGGATTGCTATGTCTCCGAAAGAGAATCAAGCATGTGTACAGGGGCACAAACGCAGCAGTGATAGGATTGGAGAGGTTCGGTGAGCAAATGAAGACCCTTTGAAGTCATATTGCATGGTACCCATTCCACGGGTTTCAACTACCCAGGTTTAAGGTATTCTTCCTTCAGCTAAAACATGCATGTGGAACCTAGAGTATGATCAACCATGTGATCGGGAGACGTGTTCAAATATGTCTCAGTTTTCGTACCCTGGTACTCGGGTGCAACATTCCAGACGCTTTACTAACACTCTCCCGACTTGGAGAGTCCGTCCCTTTAATCTCCTGTTTGGCCCAGTTTGCAATTTCTGCGGAAGATGAACAGGAATAGGGAGAACCAATGAGAGACTAGCTGGAGGTGTCTGGACGGGCAAATTTAACTCTCATTTCCCACCAGGAAGAGGAATTAACCAAAGGCTCAGCATGCCGTGCCGGAACCAGATTAGGGCCTGAAGCCATCCTGCGGTGTTGCGGCCAGCTCAAAAGAAAGCGAGTTGAAGAAAGGAGCTCAGGGGCACTGTAATTCACAAACCTGCAGAGTTATAAATGACAGCTATCGTCCAAAAATATACTGAAGTAAGGCTGCCAAGAGGACTCGAAAGCGGGGCAGAATTGCAGGAAACCGATTTCAGGAGGTAGACTGGAATTGCATTGAAAGCATAGGAAAAGAGGCAGAACGTCCACAATGATGCACTTGGCCAAAAAGGGCGTATGCGTTTTTTCCTGAATATATTCAGGAAAAAACGCATACGCCCTTTTTGGCCAACCAAGCAAGCTTGCAAAGGAAATCTGCACTACAATGAAGTCTCACTTCCCCCCGGTCAAAAGGGCCATCTGAAAAAAGTGTAAAATCCAGAAAGGCAGGACAGGCCATGGAGAACTGGGAGCCTTGTTATGCTGATGGGCGGGATGTAAATTGCCAACAGACACTCGGGAGAAGTGTATGGTGTTTCCGGAAACATCTAAAAAACAAAGCAACAGAGCCTAGGGCACTTCCACTTATGGTCCTATAGCTTAGGGAAATTAAAATCAAAAAGACACAGCTACCCCAAAGTTTGGGACGCCTCTGTTTACAAGAACCTCGTTTACCGTACAAGTTCAATATCACAGAAAGTGAAAAATGGATAAAGAAGTTGTGGTACTTACGTACAATGCAGTATCACTCAGCAATGAAATCTATGTCATCAGGCCCGTAGCAGCATAATGAGTGGATTCAGGCACGATGATTCTCACTGAAATAAGTCACACAGAAAAAGAAACATCATAAGATATCACTAATACACGGAATGTAAACTTGGCTACACAGGAACTGAATTCCAAGACAGAACAGGGTCTCAAATTTAGAAAACCAACTTATGCTTGCTTAAGGGGAAAGGTGAGTTGGGGTGCTGCATAAAACCAGAGATTGAAATGAGCACAGATAAAGTTCCTTAAGCCAAATATGGACTAGACAAGAGCTACTCCTTGCTCAACGAAATGGACTCAACACCCCATATTAAACGCCTAAGAATGTACCTGACTAGTAAGTATCTTAAAACCTATGGATTGCTATGTCTCCAAAAGAGAATCAAGCGTGTGTACAGGGGCATAAACGCAGCAGTGATAGGATTGGAGAGGTTCGGTGAGCAAATGAAGACCCTTTGAAGTCATATTGCATGGTACCCATTCCACGGGTCTCAACTCTCCAGGTTTAAGGTATTCTTCCTTCAGCTAAAACATGCATGTGGAACCCAGAGTATGATCAACCATGTGAACGGGAGACGTGTTCAAATATGTCTCAGTTTTCCTCCCCTGGTACTCGGGTGCAACATTCCAGACGCTTTACTAACACTCTCCCGACTTGGAGAGTCCGTCCCTTTAATCTCCTGTTTGGCCCAGTTTGCAATTTCTGCGGAAGATGAACAGGAATAGCGAGAACCAATGAGAGACTAGCTGGAGGTGTCTGGACGGGCAAATTTAACTCTCATTTCCCACCAGAAAGAGGAATTAACCAAAGGCTCAGCGTGCCGTGCCGGAACCAGATTAGGGCCTGAAGCCATCCTGCGGTGTTGCGGCCAGGTCACAAGAAAGCGAGTTGAAGAAAGGAGCTCAGGGGCACTGTAATTCACAAACCTGCAGAGTTATAAATGACAGCTATCGTCCAAAAATATACTGAAGTAAGGCTGCCAAGAGGACTTGAAAGCGGGGCAGAATTGCAGGAAACCGATTTCAGGAGGTAGACTGGAATTGCATTGAAAGCATAGGAAAAGAGGCAGAACGTCCACAATGATGCACTTGGCCAAAAAGGGCGTATGCGTTTTTTCCTGAATATATTCAGGAAAAAACGCATACGCCCTTTTTGGCCAACCAAGCAAGCTTGCAAAGGAAATCTGCACTACAATGAAGTCTCACTTCCCCCCGGTCAAAAGGGCCATCTGAAAAAAGTGTAAAATCCAGAAAGGCAGGACAGGCCATGGAGAACTGGGAGCCTTGTTATGCTGATGGGCGGGATGTAAATTGCCAACAGCCACTCGGGAGAAGTGTATGGTGTTTCCTGAAACATCTAAAAAACAAAGCAACAGAGCCTAGGGCACTTCCACTTATGGTCCTATAGCTTAGGGAAATTAAAATCAAAAAGACACAGCCACCCCAAAGTTTGGGACGCCTCTGTTTACAAGAACTTCGTTTACAGTACAAGTTCAACATCGCAGAAAGTGAAAAATGGATAAAGAACATGTGGTATTTACTTACAAAGTAATATCACTCAGCAATGAAATCTATGTCATCAGGCCCTTAGCAGCACAATGAGTGGATTCAGGTATGATGATTCTAACTGAAATAAGTCACACAGAAAAAGAAACATCATAAGATATCAGTAATACACGGAATGTAAACTTGGCTACACAGGAACTGAATTACAGAACAGAACAGGGTCTCAAATTTAGAAAACCAACTTATGCTTGCTTAAGGGGAAAGGTGAGTTTGGGTGCTGCCTAAAACCAGAGATTAAAATGAGCACAGATAAAGTTCCTTAAGCCAAATATGGAATAGACAAGAGCTACTACTTGCTCAACGAAATGGACTGAACACCGCATATTAAACGCCTAAGAATGTACCTGACTAGTAAGTATCTTAAAACCTATGGATTGCTATGTCTCCGAAAGAGAATCAAGCATGTGTACAGGGGCATAAACGCAGCAGTGATAGGATTGGAGAGTTTCGGTGAACAAATGAAGACCCTTTGAAGTCATATTGCATGGTACCCATTACACGGGTCTCAACTCTCCAGGTTTAAGGTATTCTTCCTTCAGCTAAAACATGCATGTGGAACCCAGAGTATGATCAACCGTGTGAACGGGAGACGTGTTCAAATATGTCTCAGTTTTCCTCCCCTGGTACTCGGGTGCAACATTCCAGATGCTTTACTAACACTCTCCCCACTTGGAGAGTCAGTGCCTTTAACCTCCTGTTTGGCCCAGTTTGCAATTTCTGCGGAAGATGAACAGGAATAGCGAGAACCAATGAGAGACTAGCTGGAGGTGTCTGGACGGGCAAATTTAACTCTCATTTCCCACCAGGAAGAGGAATTAACCAAAGGCTCAGCGTGCCGTGAAGGAATCAGATTAGGGCCTGAAGCCATCCTGCGGTGTTGCGGCCAGCTCACAAGAAAGCGAGTTTAACAAAGGAGCTCAGGGGCACTGTAATTCACAAACCTGCAGAGTTATAAATGACAGCTATCGTCCAAAAATATACTGAAGTAAGGCTGCCAAGAGGACTTGAAAGCGGGGCAGAATTGCAGGAAACCGATTTCAGGAGGTAGACTGGAATTGCATTGAAAGCATAGGAAAAGAGGCAGAACGTCCACAATGATGCACTTGGCCAAAAAGGGCGTATGCGTTTTTTCCTGAATATATTCAGGAAAAAACGCATACGCCCTTTTTGGCCAACCAAGCAAGCTTGCAAAGGAAATCTGCACTACAATGAAGTCTCACTTCCCCCCGGTCAAAAGGGCCATCTGAAAAAAGTGTAAAATCCAGAAAGGCAGGACAGGCCATGGAGAACTGGGAGCCTTGTTATGCTGATGGGCGGGATGTAAATTGCCAACAGACACTCGGGAGAAGTGTATGGTGTTTCCTGAAACAACAAAGCAACAGAGCCTAGGGCACTTCCACTTATGGTCCTATAGCTTAGGGAAATTAAAATCAAAAAGACACAGCCACCCCAAAGTTTGGGAC